>NC_041401.2:194521676-194651676 GCF_900747795.2 Erpetoichthys calabaricus | reverse complement strand
GCCGACTTCATTCATATTTTCAATGCTGCACCGCACACCAGCCCTCCTCCCCCTTCCACCTCGGCCCTCGTGACTCTTCACTTTTCCTTCTTTTAAATATACAGTACTGTATTAGTTTCACAGCCTTCCCCTCTGCACCACTGCAATGGTTTCATCTGTTTCAGCTTTGCTTTGCTTGCTTGCTTCCTCATTCACTGCAGAACAGGAATGCAACACAAATGGCTCTGCGGTTCTCTGGACGCAACGCTGTCTATTGCATTTCAAATGAAAAGGCCGGCGATAAAGCTCACAGAGAACATGTTAGTGTTTGGCTGGATCAATTGCGTATGATGCTCTCGGTGAAGGAATAAATGCGATATTCTCCTAACTGGGAAGGTATGACTGCTGCACATAAACCGGCGGGTGTCTTAGGGGAGTGTCCTCTTTTACAATCACATAATGGAAGTGAACAGGAGCTAAACCTCCATTATGGGTCTATGTGTTGACACCTTCTCTTTGAATCTGAGCAGTCGACAGCGACACCGTTGTTTTACTGTATAATTCAGACATCTACAAAAACACCTCTTTCAATATCACTGCTTTGCTGCACTTGGGTCGGCAGCACCTTAAATGATTACTGAAGCGAGTGACTAAGGCGGCCCAGTGGCGCAGTGCTTCCCACAGCTACCTCTTAGCTGCATCTATTTGTCAAAATCCTGGCCTGCTTACATCTGGAGGAGTCTGTCCAGTCTCTCCATGTTCTTGTGGTCATCTCCAGATCCTTCAGCTCCCTCCAGCACCCAACGACTCACTTATTGGTCTAATTGTGTGTCCTGAAATGGATCGTTGCCTCATCTGTAGTTAGAAACGGGGACTCCACCCAAACATAATTTTTGTATCCGTTATTTACCCCATGTTGTTAATACCAATGGCAGACAAAAAAATGTTTAATCTCATGATCATGGAGAATGGACATAACAGAATTCCTGATACAATGAGCTTCAATGGAGACGCAGCGTGAAAGGAATCAAACAATACCACCCGTCCGCTAAAGAACCATCTCAAATGACTTAGTGGTTCAAATTCCAAACATTGTGAATCAGGGTGCATGCTCACAACCAGGGCTGTGGAGTCAGTAGATAAATCCTTCAACTCCAAATCCTTAGTTTCCAGTACTTCTGACTCTGACTCCTCTGTATTTAATATGCTGATGTATTTTCCATGTTGACTGAAGGAAGGCAACATCCACGTCATTTAACCACAGAACTACTGGCTAGGAAGCGGACTCTCTACCGTATTGGCCAGTTAAACAAAAGACAAGAATCCCTGAACACCCATCAGGCCATAGCACACGCCTGCACCTCCATCATTACACTTGTTTACACTCAAAAGAACTTGTTAGACACATTAGATCTGAAATAAAATGAAAACACTTTCTGTAATGTACCATAATCCAGATTACAATATGTGAAAGTCAGGTTGTATAATAGCTCAGCTGAACTTCACACTGGTAGTAACACAACTATGCACTGGGCTTTATCCTGACATAAGTACTTAATTAGGACTATTGTTTGTGAAATGGGACATTTGAACTTGCTGTATTTTTTTTTCATTAGGAGCTGGAGTCGGTACGTTTTTGCCGACTCCGACCCCAGGTACCCAAAATTGTCTCTGACTCCAACTCCAGGGCCCTGACTCTGTGCATAAAGTGGTGCTTCCTAGCTTCACTTCCCCTTACTTTCCACCGACGTCCTCAAGTACATGAATCACCCTTAAGCTGAAAGAACCTTGCTGGATCCACTTTATCAACGCCTTTGAGGATTTTAAATACTTGGATGAGCTCCCCACGTCGTCTCCTCTGCTCAGACTAAACAGGTTTAATTTTCCGAGTCTGTCACGGTAGGAAATGTCCTCAAGTCCCATGATGCACTTGATTGCTCTCCTCTGCACAGCTTCAGGTGTTGCTATGGCTTTCTTGTGGCTCAGTGACCAGAACTGCACACAGGACTCCAGATGTGGTCTTGCTAGTGCATTATATGGTCCGAGTATAACGTCCCTTGACTGTAGTACTAGGGTGCAGTACCATGTTAGCCATTACGGATGTAGTGAGAAGTCAGGCAAAATGACTGCTTTTATTGGCTAACTACAAAGATTACAATATGCAAGCTTTCATGGCAACTCAGGCCCCTTCTTCAGGCCAGATGTAAATTGACTTGAATTCAAGTTTTTATGGTAGGATTTTATGATATAACACTAAGGAGGTTTAACAGATTTGGCCCCACTACGTAAGCCCACAATCCTCTCGTGAAGACTGAAGCTCTATAGACAACTACAGTTAGTGTTATGTGTAGGATTTAAAAAAAAAAAAAAAAAATTAAATGTATATGTGTATATGCACATTCATGTTGTTCTTGGTTTTATGATTTTATTATCTGTACGGTGTCCTTGGGTGTTTAAAAAGGGGCCTTGAAATAAAATGTATATCCATCCATCCATCCATTTTCCAACCCGCTGAATCCGAACACAGGGTCACGGGGGTCTGCTGGAGCCAATCCCAGCCAACACAGGGCACAAGGCAGGGAACCAATCCCGGGCAGGGTGCCAAGCCACCGCAGAAAATGTATATTATTATTATTATTATTAAATGAACTCCAGTCACTCTCTGCTAAACACACTCCGTCTTTCGCCATCAATGTCATCTTTAGGAAATGACAAATGATTAACTATCACTTCCTCTGGTCCAGTTAATTAACAGATGTGCTTGGTCAGGCCCTGACCCTAAGTGCGCTTAGCTACATCGATGACTGGGCAGTAAATGATATAATAGACACTGGGGATGACTAGGAGTGATCAATACATTGATGTACAGTTTCCAAACCCTAAACACTCAATAAAATAAAGAGGTCTGGAATGGTCCATAGCATACGTCCATGGTAAATTACACACTTTAGCGGTGCCAAGAAAGAATTTGACAATACGGCCGATTGTACTGTACACTGGTGCCTTGGTTTTGCGAGTATAATTCATTCCGGAAACGTGTTTGTAAGCCAAAGCACTCGTATATCAAAGCGAATTTCCCCATAAGAAATAATGGAATCTCAGATGATTCGTTGTACAACCCAAAAATCTACTCTATATATATATATATATATCCATCCATCCATCCATTATCCAACCCGCTGAATCCGAACACAGGGTCACGGGGGTCTGCTGGAGCCAATCCCAGCCAACACAGGGCACAAGGCAGGAAACAATCCTGGGCAGGGTACCAACCCACCGCAGGACACACACAAACACACCCACACACCAAGCACACACTAGGGACAATTTAGAAACGCCAAACCACCTAACCTGCATGTCTTTGGACTGTGGGAGGAAACCGGAGCGCCCGGAGGAAACCCACGCAGACACGGGGAGAACATGCAAACTCCACGCAGGGAGGACCTGGGAAGCGAACCCGGGTCCCCAGGTCTCCCAACTGCGAGGCAGCAGCGCTACCCACCGCGCCACCGTGCCGCCCATATATATATATATATATATATATATATATATATATATATATATACACACACACACACACTAGGGGGCTTTGCCCCCTGCTCGCTTCGATCGCCAACCCCCGTGTTTGGTTTTCCGGACACACACTTTTAAGATTTTTTTTTTCTTTGAATTGTTGCTATTTCATTCGTTTCACTTTTATTTCAGAACTTCGTTAAAAACAATATTTGGAATCTTTCAAGTCCCAACATGCTGAATCTTTTAAATGAGGTCTGTGAGACATGTGTTTAATGACTTTGTACCATAGTTCAGGATAGGCGTCTCTGTTTGGAATTTCAGCACAGACAAAATGATTGACATCATCAGCAGTTAATAATTTTTTTTTTTGCAAAGTAACCAATAAATGCATGCGAGGTAAACTCCGTTTTTGAAATTCTCAGACTCAAACTTCAAAGCCTTACAATATTTACATACTTCTGACACCTGTGTCCATATATTCCATCTTTATTCCATTACTGCCTTAACCTGAAAATTGCTGCAGGGGGCGCTGTACAATGGCTGACCCTGCACTCTGACCTCCAAAGGTCATGTGAACAGACAATTTCCCCACGGGGATTAATACAGTGTACAAAATCCCAAAATGATAATATGTGTCCAAATAAACGTAGAGTAAAACGAACAGGACACTGAATCAAATGAGCAACTTCAATAATATTTCACGTGACACTAAACACATTGGGTCAAATGCAGTAAAGAAGCTGCGTTGTTCAGTTGGTAGCAGGGTGACCGAGGGGCTCTGTGCACGTTACTGGGCTGATCCTACACCAGTCGGCCTAATTCTTCAGTCAGAAGGAACAGCGGCTACACCACAGTGTATACTCAACCATTTTTTAAGGCTTTGCTTCCAATTCTATAGAACAGATGTACTGATACGGCCTTTTGCGCTGTGTGTATATATGTGGGACTTCATCGGCAACACACAATTAGTGAGTTTGTTATTAGACATGGGATAGAAAGCACAAATGAGCATAGAGAGTCAGTGAGCGCGCTGAACAAAACACTGCACATGCGCAATTGTCTCACGAGCGCGAACCTTCGGCGGGGCATTTGTCACAACCACCTTTACACATCCAGGTGGGTGTCTGTGTGTGTGTGTGTAATGTGAGAGAATAAAGGGAACATCAAAAGGTAGCATAAATGCATTTTGGGTTTGCACTTTAATAAAATATATAAGCATTTTCTTTTGAAAAAAATGGAGAGACTAACGCAATGGTTAAGTAAAGAGATAAAATGCCTTAGGTGGTTTAAACCTTTGAGGGCTGAATATTTTTCCAAAAAAAACTGCTAACAAAGCAATGGTTTCACACATAAATCAACATAAAATGTCTGTTGCTGTGTGCTGTGGCATCTGTTGGCACCTGTTTGTTGTCTCTGCTATCTGCTCTGGTGCAGCTCGATGGCCAGAAGGAATGTCGTGACGGGTTGGCTGCCTGGCTATCTTTGTGCGATGGTGGCAGTCGCAGTGCAATACAGTCTAATTGGTACCTCCTGTCATCGTAAGCGCAGGTATCCTCCTAGGCGAATGTTGCCCTTAACGGGCACATAAGCTATGTGAACATGTTCAGCACTCCATTTCATTTTCAAGTCCAAGTGCATTTCAGCGGTAACACACAAAATGTCACCTGCAGAGCATTTTTCTTTGCATGTTTGATGTCGATGCCATTTTAGAGGTTGTTTGCCCTTCGCTACTCGTTCACGTAAAGGAAAGCAAAGTCAAATCAATGAAGCTAACGTTCCTTCTAGCAAAGAGAGTCAAACTAAAACGTATCAGCGAGTTTTGTCGCCGTTTACCGCTGATTACCATCTTCAATTTCAACAAAAGTAGACATCTGCCCTGAAAGAGTTAAGAAGTGACTAAGTGTCGTGTGCACAGGAAGACATGCCAGTTGTCACATAAAAGAATAAGAGCCAAACTTAAGAGATATTTAAAAACAAATAATGTAGTAGAAATGAGACTTTTATTTGGGTGTGTAAGCCTAATGAACCAATCAGAGTGAATGCAAGCTAGTGAACCAATCAGAGTAAGCAATAGTTCAGCACTGTAATGTAAATTCAGTTATCTACAAAAACGACTGTCTGTCTCTGCTCTGACACAATCTGCCCAGGCCACTGTCCCTTAGTAGACTGATGGCACAGGACACTCCCCTATTTGCTGAAGAGAAATAAAAGACGCGATGAGCAAGTTTCCCCCTGCCTGGCTCCTACATCAAACAGCTCTTAATTAAGGACAAGATTTCTTTCTTTAATATTAGGGGGCTTCACTCGCCAACCCCACTTCACGTCGCTGCCGCTCGCATATGTGGATTTCACTTTCACAAACAACAAAACTTTTCATTCTCATGGATACGCCCCTTCATTGGGGAGAAACACTACTTTTCCCTGATGGCAACACGAATTAGACGATCTACAAGTCTCGACTTAAAGTTTAAAGCCAAACAATATCGACATACTTCTGTCATATCACCTATGTTCATATATTCAACCTCTTTTTGTTTTTACCTTTTCATCCATATCGCATTGAAGTTTGATTCCGTGTTTGGAATTACATCGTGACAACGCAACATACCCAACAACGCCCATGAGTGAATATCATTTCTTTCTCTCTACAAGAAATGTGTCTGACGATAGCATTCACGCAAATGAGAAATGATTGAACCGTGTGCGTGGTTATGTGGGCGGGACTTTTCCAAATCTCTTTGCATAAGCGCTTGTCTCAAGGGGCCTGAAATTTTCTCTCGTGGGATTTCACTTTCACCAAACAACTCTTTTTTCTTGTATAAACTTTTTATTAAATTAAAAAAAAAATTAACCTTAACATTTTTACTTTCTCGTATACAAAGTATAGGGAAAGTATTGTAATCGTCCAAAAATTCGACCTCGAGATTTTGATGAATCTCAACGTTTTAGATCTCCCTGAGTCCGATTTACTTTCTCGTAGGGAAAGTATTGTAATCGTCCAAAGATTTGATGTTGAAATTTTGATGAATCTCGATGTTTTAGACCTCCCTGACTTTCTCGTATATAAATAAGGAAAGTATTGTAATCGTCCAAAAATTCCATTTCGAGATTTTGATGAATCTTGACATTTTAGACCTCCCTGAGTCCGTTTTACTTTCTCATAGGGAAAGTATCGTAATCTTCCAAAAATTCAATTTCGAAATTTTGATGAATTTTGATGTTTTAGACCTCTCCGAGCCCGATTTACTTTCTCGTAGGGAATGTATTGTAATCGTTCCAAAGATTCAGTGTCGAGATGTTGATGAATCTCGATGTTTTAGACCTCCCTGAGTCCGATTTACTTTCTCGTAGGGAAAGTATCGTAATCTTCCAAAAATTCAATTTCGAGATTTTCATGAATTTTGATGTTTTAGACCTCCCTTACCTTCTTATATGCAGGGGATCCTCGGGTTACAACATCTCGACATACAACATTTCGAGTTTACAACACTCACTCCCATAAAAACTTAAAAAAACTGAGACATGAGTGCTTCGGCTTACGCCGTTAGTGTCGTACTTACAGACTATGTGGGCAAACTAGTTTGGATGCGCGCAGCAGAAGAATACGCAGTAACACGGCGTATGAGTGAGGGAGTTGGCAAGCTAGTTTGGGTGAGCGTGGAGGAAGTGTTCCGTTTGTGTTGCTTTGTTTGCCGACATTTTGGCCCTTATCATGGCTCCTAAATGAAAGTCAGAGTCTTCAGATGGCAGTGCTTCGAAGAAGAGGAAAGCCATCATGATGGAAGAGAAATTAGACATCGTAAAGAGATCAGAAGGAATAAAGGTAAGGAATTTTTTTTTTCACTCCTGCTACTACAGCACAGTATATTTATGTCCATTTTCCTTTTTCTGTGGCTTAGTTGTGTTTGTATGTTCTAGATTATGATTTTGCAAATGCGTTAGGATAGGTAAGTGACTTAGGCTAGGGTGTGATTCGGGTTACATCACTGTTGTAGGAACGGAACTGTGTCGTAACCCGAGAACCCCCTGTACAAAGTATTTCGAAAGTATTGGAATCCTCCAAAAATTCCATTTCAAGATTTTGATGAATCTCGATGAGTCAGAAAATACCATTTTTGGAATTACACCTGTGTGTGTGTATAAACATGATAACTCGAGTACGTGTTCACTTCGAGTCAACCAAATATTGCACACAAGTATGAGGTACAAAACGTAGATTTCGATCAACTTTTGGGTTATTTCTGCTAACCAGAAGTGGTACTTTACCTTTTATTCATGCAGCTGCAGAGTTCGAATTATTCAACTTACTTTTACAATAATTGTTCAATATATTATTAATTTGATTTGATTTGTTGTTGATAGTTCTTTAATGTATGTAGTATAAAAATATAATCATTGTTTTGCAGTTCACTCCTCAAACATCCATCCCCATATCCTAGTATACAAGAAAGTCGAGGGGAGAGCACACCCGATTTTTTATTTCCCATTACACTGAATGACTCCAGGCTTTTCTATTTTTTGCTGCTTAAGAGGTGACACAAGCACACCTTAAATGGTTAAAATTGGGGACACTGCCAAATACAGTATTTCTTTACTAAGCTGAAGGATAAATGAAATGTTTAACTGAGATTCCAGTCTACTCAGTTCCATAAAGAGATTTGTTAAGATTTCAATCGGAGCTCCAATAGCTAAAGCCACATTTCTCCTTTACCACTTTTTGATTGTCTTTGAATCGGAGAGCCTTTCTTTGAAAACCGCTTTCTTATTTGGACTTGGTGGAGGAGAATCTAGAGACGCCAACATAGAAGACTTCCTGCCAAGGACAGGTATGCTTATTTTGGGCTGCAGTAGAAAGTTACAAAATAAAATCCTATTCCAAACGTGTAATGTCTGCAGTTAATGATACCGTATGTAAACGACTGTTTACCACTGCCTGAAACCCTGCCCTTTACCGAGATTTGAAAACCTAGGAAATAACAAGGGAACAGTTAATTAAAACCATAAAACTTGAGCAATCATAAAATGAATAGAAAACAAAATTGCCTTTATAATATCTACAAAGGTCCTGTGAACTGTACACTGTAACGGTAAAACAATAAACTATCATTCATCTTTATTTCTTTCAACCATTCTGAATTATATGATGATTACTGGGACTAAGCCAACTGTTGAACAAAGAGTGATTTCAATTTGCCGTGTTTACTGACTGACCCCATTACAATTGCGAGAGATGCATTAATCTAAGTGTTCGGTTCAATCAGGTTCTTAATTAAAATTCTTAATGGCCTTGTGTTAGAAAGAAAATTAGCCCTTAAGAGGAAAAGGTGCTTTTACAACACTTAAAAAGCACGTCTGCTCAAACTTTTAAAAAACTTTTGTCATTCCAGGAATTCTAAGGCCATCGTGACACTCGGGTCCATTCATAATGTGGACCGCGATGGCCGATGCCTAAACAGGCATTTCAAAGGAGGTTTTAAAAGGCAATTTACATACCAAAACATATGCCAATAATTTCTTTTTATTAATTACTGTACTGCTACTCTTTAATAAGTTTTTATTAGTCAGGTCTGAATTTTTTTTTCTACCAATCCGGCATTAAGTAAAAGCCACAGGAAACAAAGACCTCAAAAACAGAGTGTGTGAACAAAAAAACACAAGGCCTTAAAGCACTTTCTGCAGCGGGTCATGAGGAGTTGGCTTGAAATATTCATGGATGGCTTTTAAACATGAGTGCAGTTTGTTTTCCTTCTTCCCCAAAGAACTAAAAGCAGGTTGACATTCTCCAGCTGCCAATCGGGTCTTTAAATTCTTTGTTCTCGCTTACCAAGGACTGCACCTCAGCAGAAATCAAGTGAACTTTTCACATCAGTGAAGCATCATAGTGAGCAAATGTCAATTTCCATTTAGAACAAGCAATGCTAATAAGTACAAGCACACTTTCCGTTTAAAAAACTGATAGATCTTTAAAAAAAAATAAAGTCCTACATCTTCATAGTAAGGCTGAATTTACTCACTCTGACTACCATACCCATTTTAATGTATACCATTATAAGCCAGGCTCTGCCTGTCTGCCAGCTTACACTTCCACCGCATGCGTTTCTCACACTTCGATTTCAATGCCAGACCAGTATGGGCCAACTTGTATTATATATAGCGGGCTGACTACTGAAATAGGGAGAGGCTCGGATAAAGTTTCAGTGTTTGTACCAAAACATTTCTTTTATAGTAAGTCTGTACTAAACAGGGCTATACAGCAGCAGGCAAACCCTGTTCACAGCTACTAATTTTATCAATCGGTTCACTTATCCATTTCCTACTCCTGCTAAGACAATTCCAGTGTTTTTAGATGGAGGTACAGATGGCTCCACGGGCCTCTCCCCAAGACGACACTTCAAAACAGAAAAGAACAAAAGGAAAACAAGTGCCGTAAAAGCCCAATTTCATTTTTAGCTGGGCTTACGTACAACACCAAAAATCCATTTCAAGTGTCACAGCAAAATGGACAACAGAAACATTGATCTGTTATAACATTTTCTATTGTATTATTATGTTCATCGTAATGTGATATCAAACTCTGCTAAGCAGGGTGCTGTCTAGCTGCTTGAGTATTTTGTCGTTATGTATTTACAAAGACAATAAAGAGTCTTCATTTTAGTACAGCTATTTGAACGTATGCGTCATATTTATCATCCACGGATGGGTGAATACACGACGATAATTGTATACCCACAATTTAAATTTATTCATTTTAACTTCCATAAATATACAGTATCACTGTTACAGATACACAGATAGAACTTTATTTGTCCCTTTAGGTGCAGTAAATGGAGAAACAATTGGGAAAGGGTCACATTTTTGCATTCCAGTTTTGAACAAACTTAAACGTGTTGAACACTCCCAAAAACAATTTTAACACTTCTGGAGTAATGATGCAAGTGTGTGGACAAGATAAATGGATGAGACAGATGAAATGGAGTTATTTCTTCTGTTTTCCACCATCTTGCACATTACTAGGAACAAGACCCATAATTGCCATGAGACATCATGGCCATCATTTATTTTTATGTCTATATATCTATCTTTCTCTCTCTCTCTCTCTATATATATCTATATAATTATATTATATACATATATTCACGGCATTTGTAGTCTGATTCACAATCTGATTGTATGGGTGGTTACCTACCAGGTAACGCTTGTGGTAGGGCGAAATACGTGTTGCGTACTCTTTGCATTATTTGACAGTAGCCGACTTGCTGTCGCCCTACCACAAGCGTTACCTGGTAGGTAACCACCCATACAATCAGATTGTGATTCAGACTATGAATGCCGTGAATATATATATATATATATGGTTGAAAATAATTTACTGTCAAATAATGCAAAGAGTACACGACACGTGTTTCCCCCTTATTCTTGGCTCATCAGGCGTACACACTCACTGCACTCCCTTACGGGAATCGAACCTCGGACGTCAGCGCTAGAGGTGAAACCCCTAACGTTGCGCCACGGCATGTGGTTCGTTCATTTGACAGCATGTACAGTAGATCGGGGTAATTACATTCACGGCATTCGCAGTCTGAATCACAATCTGACTGTATGGGTGGTTACCTACCAGGTAACGCTTGTGGTTGGTCAGCAAGTCGGCTAACATCCGCCACGTGCCCTCTGGTTCGATTCCCGTAAGGGAGTGCAGTGAGTGTGTATGCCTGATGAGCCCAGAATTAGGGTGAAACACATGTCGTGTACTCTTTGCATTATTTGACAGTAAATTATTTCAACCATTCTATGATCTGCTTCTCGCAACTGAAATGAGAGCACCGTGGCGGATGTTAGCAGATTGCTGACCAACCACAAGCGTTACCTGGTAGGTAACCACCCATACAATCAGACTGTGATTCAGACTACGAATGCCGTGAATGTACTTACCCCGATCTACATGCTGTCAAATGAATGAACCACACGCCGTGGCGCAACGCTAGGGGCTTCGCCTGTAGCGCTGACGTCCGAGGTTCGATTCCCGTAAGGGAGTGCAGTGGGTGTGTACGCCTGATGAGCCCAGAATTAGGGCGAAACACGTGTCGCGTACTCTTTGCATTATTTGACAGTAAACTATTTCAACCATATATTATATTAAAAAGAGATACAGATGAATTATTCAATTAATGCCATTGTCTTGCACAGTGGGTGCAATGCATATTTCTTTCTATATAATACGCTACCGTGGCTGTTCATTTGTCTGTACAGGATTTTAAATCACCTCTAGCTCTCAAACCATTTGAACTATTGACCTGAAATTTGGTACATATATGCTACGTGACGTCTACTATCCACTTTCGTGGTGATGATTGACCTCCAAGGTTTTTCCTCTTTTTATTTTTATTTTATTTTATTGTAGAATCAACTCTCGGCAGCAGGTTCAGCTGTGTGGCGCATGTGTACAGGCGCTGTCCTCATCCCTACCACCTTCGCCGTCACTTCCCCTACCTCTTCATATCTTAAAATCATTTTGTGAGGAAGATTGAAGACGTAAGTGCCAGCTTAAGTGAAAAATTAAGGAAAACGTACTAAGTAATTGCAACACAAACTCTGACTTAATCAGTTTTAACGTGAAAAAATGCCAACGAAAGAAGAGGAGAAGTGGGCCGCTAGGGTGGAGAAAAGAAGAGCTGATCAGGAAGGAGTAAGCGCATCAACCTCTGAGCAAACGAATGATAAACGTACAGAGACAGAGTCTGAAAACTAGGAATGCTCAAGTCAAGTCTGTTATCATGCAGTGTGCTGTTACTGGTTATTTCATAATATACATATGCCACTGTATGTTAAACCCTGTACATTGTTACCTTATATTTAAAATTTACGTTTCCTGCTTCTCCGTATTTATCTTTTTACCAAACCAGGTTGACATTTTACTGCACACTGTACCAGGTATGACTGTGTTTGTGACAAATGAAGAAATCTCGATTCTTCTTCGTTCTCGAGTGCACAAATGTGTATACCTGTATACATAAAATGACACACACCATAAACGCTCACAAGTAATTACAAAATCCAGTATGAACAGAGATGGTGTCTGATTTCTTGGACATCAAGTGCCCAGATGAGTATAACAATACACATTCAGTGCAATGGCACACATTAGAAACCTTCACGTGTAATTATAAAATTAAAAAATCCATTATAAACAGAAGTGGGGACTACTTTCTTGATCCACAAGTGCACACGTGTCCCCCTACACACATACGGTACAATGGCACACACTAGAAACCTTCATGTTTAATTACAAAATCCAACAGAAAAGTGGGGCCTGCTTTCTTTCTCTTCAAATGCACGAATGTGTATACCAGTGTACGTAACATGGCACACACACACCATAAACCCTCACATGTAATTGTAAAATAAAAATACAATATAAACAGAAAATGGCACTAATTTCTTGGCCTTCTAATGCACAAAGGTGTATTCCTACACACACACACACACTATAAAACTCTCAAATGTAACTGAAAAATAAAACATAAACGGATCATCAGTTCAATTATTTTTCACATCTTTTATCATTTACTGTACTTATCCATTTTTTTACAGTGCAATATTAAAACCACTAAAGTCATTAGGTGAACAAAAATTTGTGAAAATCCGTTTTTTTAAACAAGGTAACGTGTTTCAGAAGCCTGGACGCTTGCAAACTGCATTTTGGATCCATCAGTTATGGCCTTTCTTGTAGCATTCATAAGTAAAATAAAATATTCACAAAGGAATATGTGTTTGTTTCAGCGATGCACTAATAAAACCGACTACCTTCACCCATTTTCTGCGTACATCTTTTCCATTACAGGAATATGTCGGAGCCAGTTCCAGTGTGATAAATATTTTAACACGATTATATAGTTCACTGAATTTCTAGGGTTTGTGTTGCTTTCTTTACTTGTGAAGGTTAAAAGAACAGATCTATAAACTCTTAGGTTTTATCTTTTAACAAAAAGGGAGATGATGTCTGGGTGATCAAACTGATCTTCCTTTATTTTCAATCCTTACTTAGACATTTAAACTGCATGCTCATTTCTAAAGACACACACACACACACACACACACACTTTCTCCTCCACAAGTGCACAGAACCTCAGCAGATTATGTACAAACTGTTGGATTGCCTCCAAACGGAAAAGATGATCAATTAGGAAACTGGATTACACAATACATTAGCAGCTGTTAATTCCACGGTCTCAAACACCACATTCTAAAAACTGACTTACTGTCAAATGAAAAGCCACGTCGGGAACAGTAACTAGAAGTTGTCGTTGGGTTTTTTTTTCCTCCTTTTTCTGAAGGTTCTTTAAATACTCTGCGCCTGTGTTGTTACATCAGATTTGAAAGAAGGTGTCAGATCACCTGTTCGGTTGGCCCACATGCAGTTAGTTCTGTGCTTCGGAAATAAATCCCATCCGACATCCCTCCGCATCATTCACATAAATGTTAGCAGCGAGCCAATGTTCTCCATGTGAAGATATTGCCATACATTATTATCTCATTCATTCACTCACTCACACGCTCCAAAAGTTGCCCCCAGATGCTAATTCGCTTCTTGTGTGGGTGTAAATTTCTTTTCAGCGTGACTAACCACTTTTAATGATCGTTTACAAAGTGCGACGGCTGTAAGGCACATCTTTTCACGGGCAAAGAGGTTGTAAACAAACTTTTGGGTGACCTCGTACTGCTGAGCTCCCCATCTCTCTCTGCTTGTCCGAACACGGATGGCCAGCCAGGCCTACAGCACACTGGCCCAAGGAGGAGGACTGACAAATTGTTACACGTACTCGGCTGGGTAAGCAAGCCCCAGTTTAAGAGATCGTGATTGCTTTAATGAGGGAAATGAAAAATGATTTTTTTGGGGAGTTGGGGGGCGGTACCTCCGTAAAAATACAACAGGTTGGCACCGATCCAGTGGCAGTGTGCCGCGCGCTGCGTTTGCTGGGCAGCCTCGGCGTTAGTCGACCCCCTAATCCACGCTTCGCTCTTGCCTGCTTGGCGTGCGTTACGTCCTTATTGTGCCGGTATTTTATACAAGGCTTAGTCAAATGTTCTTTAAACGGGGGGTGTCTTACCTTCATATGCAGTTCCAGGTCGGTCCAGTTTCCAAGAGAATTCTTGAGACCACCCAACATAAATTAAAAAGGTAAAAAAAAAATGAGGGAGAAAACCAATTCAGTCCAAATCAGCCGCTGCAGATCCAAACCAATGTTACCATGATGATCCCGAAATCCACACACACATTACGGGGCCTCCTCCTCCTCCTCCTCTTCTTCTTCTTCTTCCCCCTCCTCCTCCTCGATCACTGCACACCCAAAGTAATCCACAACTGAGAGCAGTCTACCCTTGCCAAAAATGAAGTCGAGGGGCAAAGGAAGAATAAAATACACTGCAGCGGCAGAAAGATGCTGGAGCACCTAAAACATGAATCACTCAATGCAAAAAAAAATACAATAATCCTTTATCCAGAGGGTCGCCTCAGCTCAAAAAACGTAAGTGACAAAAGCACGCACAAACATCCAAAAAAAGTGGAGTCCTCCTCCCTGGTGGGTCGCTTAGTCCGTATTTTGCGTACGAGCCACTCGCAAACGACCGCACTCCTCCGCCACTACCGTTCACTCCTTCGCAGCTGCAGCAGCATAGCAACCCAACATGGCGTAACCTCCGCAACGCCCGCCGTCAGCGTACGGGGCGGGGTCAACAGGGGATGGGCGTGGTTTACGGCCTGACTCCAGAGAACACGGGTTATCGCGGGAGCGAAAGAACCAGCGGCAAGCGGAGAAGGAGAGGAGAGGAGAGGAGAGGAGAGCAGGACGGCGAAAGCGGAGTTGCCGGGAAACATTTAGAGAGGGAAGCAGCTGCTCAATCCATCGGTAGTACAAGCGTAACTATCTGGAGAAGGGCGACACGATGTATTGCCACGGGCCGAACACGTTTGTTTATTTACGGTGGGTTATCTGAGACTTTCCGATTATTAAGGGTTAAATGGCCAAGGTGGAAAGCGTCCCAAACGGATGATAGTGGCGTCCCGAGCCGAGCATATTTTGGTGGGACTGCTAACCTAACTACAAGACAATCAAATGTTAGCTGATCAGTCCATTTTAATTCGATGTGTTCTTCCTAGCTGATCAGTCCATTTTAATTCGATGTGTTCTACTGTAAATGTAAAAAAACTATATTGATACAAACATTTAAATTAGAGGTCTGTATGCAGTTATTATGAGTTACATCGCAATGAAACTCCAAGTAAAAAAAATACGATACATAGTACAAAGAAAGATTTGTTTAGATAAAATGTATTATTAATCCCATGGGGAAATTGAGATGCATACAGCAGCAGAAACATAACAAAGTTACAGTCTCAGAGTAGAAACAATACTTTTAATTAAAATGATGCCTAAATCAATAATAATGTATATTGTGTAGAAATAGCAAATACATGAGTGCATGCTCTGATGTACGGTCCATTTGCATTTGAGGCTCTGCTGTGCATCATCGGCAGTGGCAGACCTACATGAAGCTTTGGGGGCCCCTTTATAACCAGTAATGAGGTCTGGGTGACCACTGTTATCTTCTTCAACGGAGTGGCTCCATGACAGATCACCAAAAAAAAAAAGATTAATCACTTCATCTCAGATTTTGATTAAGATTGCTATAGAAGTGAATTAAACTATATTATTAATATAGGGGTATTAGATAGATAGATAGATAGATAGATAGATCTATATATCTATCTATAAACTATATTATTAATATAGGGGTATTAATAATACAGTATACCCTTTCTCATACAGTAGTCGCCTAACATTTTTAAGCAATGTGGACTAAAGTTGCATCTGGAGTCCTTCCAGGATTAGGGGCCCTAAAGCTTACGCTTCATTAGTTTCATAGTAGATCCGTCCCAGTCACCGGTGCACAGTACTACAGTATACATAGCTAAAAGCGATCTTTAAGTCTTGGGGACCGCACACCACGTCTGTGTAAAAGAAGACCATGAGAGTTATGGAGCAATGACGATCAAAACAAACTTTAAAGGGCCCTCCAAGAGTCAGAACACAAGTGAGACCCTATGAAACAATAATAACAATAACAGCAAAAGATTTTTTTTTTTGTACTAGTTACATGGTGTTTCTGTCCTCTTGGTGGAAGAAGAACATGTGAACCGTCTGCAGAGATTGGAAACAAAAAAAGAGATGTGCCAGAAGTGTGAAGCACAGCTTTAAAAAATGCTCTGTGGCATGGCCAATAAATATATACTGTGGACCACCAGGGCACGTACAGCCACCCTAACCCCAACACAGACAGGCAGGACAGGAGTCGTCATACAGCACAACTTTATTTACAGCTGGGGATCGCTTTTCTCTGCTTCCCACAGCACAGTCTTCTGTCTGTCTGTCTGTCTGTCTGTCTGTCTGTCTGTCTGTCTGTCTGTCTGTCTTTCTTTCTTCTCATCTCTGGCTCCTTAAATGGAGTGAGGTAGCTCCTTTTATTCAGGTCCTGGGAGTGTTCCAGGTGGCTCATCAATATTACCTGGAATCACTCCCAGGTGTGGTAGAAGTCCACTACAAGGCTCTGCAGCTCCCCCTGGTGGCCCCCACAGAACCCAACAGGGCTGTACCAAACTCCAGCTCCCAGCATGCCCTGCATGAGGCTCCAGGAGGGCTGCCCTCTAGTGTCCCAGGGGAGGTATTGCCTCAGTGATGCTCTCTTTCTGCCCAGGTCCTTCCATTCTGCTAGCATCCCGGCCAGGTAATGGCTGTGGCTGCCCATCAGAATATATATATATATATAAATTATATAATTTCTTTTTACACTTACTGCTTGTTTGTGGCCATTTGTTTTGGTTGCACCATCAGTACAGGAAGGATGACAGCAGAGAGATGACTACCTCTGCAGTTTCTTCTCTCTCTGTGTATGCTATAACTCGGTCGCCTGTAAATCTGTGCGTGACTGTATAGACATTTAGTCTGGGGCATCAGGAAGACAAATTGAATTGCCTGATAGCATCCCACAGCAGAGACCCCCAGAAGGCCTTCTTAGCACACTGTAGAGGAATGAGCCTGTGGATAAAAGTGCTCCAAGAGAGCGCCTCCTGAAGGGGACAGAGGGGATTTTTTTCATGGTGGCATCCAATTTTGCCACCATTCCTTTTTATCCACAATAGCTTGCTGTGTGTCCAGGGTTAGCCCTGCGATGGCGCAGGCTTTCTTGATAAGTTTGTTCAGACATTGTGTGTCTTTTGAGCCCAGGACACCATAGCATAGAACAATACACTGGTTACTGCCAACTGGTGAAACATCTCCAGCAGCTTGCTGCACACATCAAAAGGCCTGAGTCTCCTCAGGAAATCCAGTCTGCTGTTGCCCATCTAGTGAGGTGGGCCTGGTGGTCCTCAGAATGTATTCATTGAGTGTCTTGATGTTTAATCTAAGTGGCCACTGTGTTTAAGTTTTGGCTCCCCTACTGGACCGCTGACCTTCTTTCTTCCTTTAAAGCAGTTGTGAGGTTTTGTTTTATGGCATGAGAACCCGTCCCGTTCCCTCAAGGCAGCAGTCCTGTGAGATTTGTGGCGTCCTGAAATTTCTCGCAAGGCTAAAAGCAAAGCAGATGAGCCCCACGCAGTCACCGTAAGACGAATGCATTAGCCGGCTGGCCCTCCCTTATCATGCATGCTGGTCCTTGTCTGAGACATCGTCGGGGGCGAAACAATCAGTCGGTTATTTTTTATTAAATAGACAGTCGCACGCTAGGCACTCCTGGGAAAATAAAGAAAGCTTCCGTATGCTTCACAAAGGCGATCTCCATGGGGAGCTGCTTGAACGACATTCCTTTGGAGTTTAATTGTTTTGAATTGTTTTCCATGGCATATGACAAAAACAATGAAATGATAAAATCTTCTCGGTGGTCACCGCCACCGTGTAAATATTGAAATTGTGTTTATTTATTAAGGATTCACATCCTTCAAGGTATCATCGTTTGTAACGTGACAATTTTTGTGCAGCCAGAGTGTCAGATTGTTGTTTTTTCTTACTCACTTCCACCTTCATCCATCATCCAACCCTCTATATCCTAACTACAGGGTCATGGGGGTCTGCTGGAGCCAATCCCAGCCAACACAAGGTGCAGGGCAGGAAACAAACCCCGGGCAGGGCACCAGTCCACCACAGGGACCAAGCACACACTAGGGACAATTTAGGATTGCCAATGCACCTAACCTTTGGAGTGTGGGAGGAAACCCACGCAGACCACTAGGGACAATTTAGGATCGCCAATGCATCTGCCAATGCCAATGAACGCATGCAGACCACTAGGGACGATTTAAGATCGCCAATGCCAATGAATCCACACGGACCACTAGTGACAAATTAGGATCGCCAATGCACTTAACCTTTGGAATGTGGGAGGAAACCCACGCAGACCACTAGAGACAATTTAGGATCGCCAATGAACGCATGCAGACCACTAGGGACGATTTAAGATCGGCAATGCCAATGAACCCACGCGGACCACTAGTGACAAATTAGGATCGCCAATGCACCTAACCTTTGGAATGTGGGAGGAAACCCACGCAGACCACTAGGGACAATTTAGGATCGCCAATGCCAATGAACCCACGCAGACCACTAGGGACAATTTAGGATCGCCAATGCACCTAACCTTTGGACTGTGGGAGGAAACCCACGCAGACACAGGGAGAACCCGGGAAGCGAACCCGGGTCTCCTAACTGCGAGGCAGCAGCACTATCCACTGCACCACCGTGCCGCCCACACTTCCACCTTGCTTTCTGAATATTTTAATACTGTGGGGTTAGCCGTGCTGCCTCAAAGTCTTAGCGTCCTGAGCCAGCCATTGTGTGTTGAGCGGACAAGATCTGAAGTGCCCAGGAGAAGGATCTGAAAGTAGAAACAGGTCAGGGTGGGAGATCAAAGAAAACCGTTTGTCAAGACCAAATTGAACAGCAAAATTCTAAGTCAAGGACAATACCAACCAAAGATTGATACAGAAAAGGAACACAGCACAAAGACTTTAACAAGAAAAACAACCGAATGTGGCTTTTTCTCTACCAGCCGGATAGGGCAAAACCTTTATTTGGTTGTGACGTAATTCCCTGGTCACACCACCCATAACATCCATCACATGCCCTAACAGCAGGGAATCCAAAAAAAAAAAGTTTATCTGGGCCGGTTGGGGGTGGGGGAGTTTAGCTGGATCGAAGAGGCGGGAAGACTTTATCGATTTCATCAGCATTGACATTGTTCATCTTTAAGTAACTGGCTGCCAGCTCCTGACTACAAGGTAACATAAACGTGTGCCTGCATGCATCAACTGTTAATAATGCGCAGTTGTTCCTAACTTTACAAAATATTATTTCTAATGGTAAACGGTATAACTTATTTAATAACAGTGTCCCCCAACACGGCACTTATTTCTCTGGCAGGCTTTGGACATCCGTTCGGCAGCTGATTAATCTGTGTTGTCCACCCGGGTGCCGTTCCTCTTTATTCCGGACACCCAGTCTCATGTCTATAAGTTTAGGTTAGGGATCTGCACTGGCAATCGGAAGGTTGCCGGTTCGAATCCCGTAAATGCCAACAGGGACTCTGCTCTGTTGGGCCCTTAACCTGCAATTGCTGAGCGCTTTGAGTACTGAGAAAAGCACTATAGAAATGCAAAATATTATAAAAAAAATATTATTATTATTAAGTTTAAAACTTTTATTTTACGATTTATCGCGTCCGGCTTAGTTTCGTCTTTTTTTTTCCCACATTTTATAATCATGCTTTGGACTTTTAAGTCTAACCTGCTTAATGCAATTAGCAGAAGCTACCACAATTCACCGGCAGCTGTCTGTTTTTTCTTGCCCCTGCATGGTAGCCCATGTTCCAAGACCACCTCTTGCACTTTCATGGGATTAATATCCCCTTCCAGTTAGGGCCAGGCATTTAGAGCAGTATAACTCGGCCACAGGAGTCCATGACTGTGTGCACGACCATCCTGGTATTTTTTTTCAGTACCTGACCGTGACCCTCCATACCGTCATTATCAGAAGCATATTTTATACATATGATAAATTACAAATATGATACAGTGGAACCTCGGTTCAAGAACGTCTCTGAACATGTACAAATTGGGTTACGACTAAAAAATTTGCCTAACTTTTGCATCTGTTCACGACCACACACTCGGTATACGAACAAGCCAGTTTCCCTTTCGGTTTGTGTGCGTCGATGATTTCCGCAGGTGTTCAGCATCTCCCTGTGCATTCCCTGTGCAGCGTGAGAGAGAGACACAGACAGACACACACACACGCGCAAGAGAGAGCGAGCGATCCGCATAAGGCAGAGAAGGCAGTTAAAGAATGCACTGGGCTTGTTTTTAAAGAGACTGATTCGAGCATTGTTTTAACCTCGTTGTATTTAATGAAGACTTTTTTCTATTGGATTTTAACCTCCACTTCACTTCTGCTTACAGCGATCGGTTCGTAGCATGCATTGTTGCAATGTTACTTTTCTTGGTTGTTTATTAAATTACGAATTTTTCAAATGTTAATTTTTTTCCCTGTGCTTAAAACTCATTTAAAAAAAAGTGTTTACAGCGAGAGGTTCGTAAGGCTATAGCGTGAATTCTTGCATTTTCTTTGTTCAAGGTTTTCTCAGTGTTATTCAATGTTTTTACATTTAGTTTACTATTACACTGTGTATTCTATGGTATAATTAACTATATTTGTTCTTAAAAATCTTTAAAAAAATATATATTTACATACAGTTCGTATGGTCTGGAACGGATTAATTGTATTTACATACAATCCTATGGGGGAAATTACTTCGGGTCACGACCAAGTCGGGTTACGGCCAGAGTTTTGGAACGAATTACGGTCGTGACCCGAGGTTCCACTGTACGGTTATTAATTTAGCCACAATCCCATCCTCGTCGCCACTTCTCTCCAGCAGAGGGCGCCAGCTCCCTTGTTAGAATAAGTTCATTTATAATTGTGGCATGTTACATAACCTGAAACTATATAGATATAATATTAAAGAAAGCTAAGTTATTTCTCCTATTTGATTTCTTACCGCCATATCACTAAGGGAGGGGTATCGCCTGCTAATATTATATCTATATAGTTTCAGGTTATGTAACATGCCGCAGTTATAAAAGAACTTATTCCAACAAGGGAGCTAGCGCCCCCTGCTGGATAGAGTCAGGTCCTATCGAACATCAAGACTGCAATCCAAGATTGTATTTTTGGACGTTGACAGACTTGCTGATAAAGTTTTTTCCCCATGAACAGGCTGTAATCAGCAACATTACATTAAACTGCGGGAAAGCATCAGAAAAAAAAAAAAGTTGTCTTCTTGCTGTAAGCGGCCTTAGCAATGTGCTTGATGGCCAGCAGATGTTGCCAGATGTTCTTTTCTTTTCTGCCATATCGCCCTCTCAAGCAGTTTGCCGTCAGAAAGACATTGTAAGTCCTAAGGAGGATGGATGGCCGTCCCAGCTGCAATGGAGGGTGAGCCTGGGAAAGACACTATATAAATAAAATTTATTATTATTATATTTGGCCTGGCAAGGAAAGCCATACCGATAGGATTGCATAGTTGGAGACACAACCTGGCTGGGACCCTTGACAACCCTTGTTTCATTTGGGATATCAGAACAAAGTATCGACTGACAAGATGCTAGAAGCCAGGAGTGGTTCACCTCCCAGTCCTATAGGTGGCATTATTCCTCTTGAGTCATCCTAGTATGGACACCCACAGGGACAAATGGGATGTGGAGTGTGGCAGTGTAGCCCTGTTGGAGTCCTTAGGCGCCGCTAAAGGGCACTGCTGGGTGGAGGACCTCTTTGGTTTCCACATGACCCTGAAGTGCTTCCAGCAGCCCATGCCATGGTACTGGAAGTACTCCTGGGTCCTGTTAAAAAGAAGCCCACCGCCTCACCTTGGGAAGTCAGAGTCAGGAGACAGCAGACAACAGAGAGAGAGAGACTTTGCATTTATATAGCGCTTTACATACAGGGTGTGGAGCCACTTCAACCACCACCAATGTGCAGCATCCACCAAGATGATGTGATGGCAGCCATTTTGTGCCAGTGTGAACCGCACATTGGCTATTAGTTGGTGAACAGATGAAAGATATAGTTAGCCAATAAGGGACACCGGGGTGATTAGGAGGCCAGAATGGCCAAGGTCGTGGTGGGCAAATTAGTCAGGACATCAGGGTACACCCTACTCTTCATGAAAGATGCCAGGAATCTTTTATGGCCACAGAGAGTCAGGAGCTCGGTTTAACATCTCATCCGAAGGTCAACGCCATTCTTACAGCATGGTGTCCCTCCATCACTGCACTGGGGCATTGGGATCCACGCTCAGAGCACAGCTTAGGTGCCCCATGCTGGCCTCATCGGCTCCTCTTCCAGCAGCAATCCAAGCTTTTCCCAGATTTTCTCCAATCCA
This sequence comes from Erpetoichthys calabaricus, assembly GCF_900747795.2. Classification (NCBI taxonomy): domain Eukaryota; kingdom Metazoa; phylum Chordata; class Cladistia; order Polypteriformes; family Polypteridae; genus Erpetoichthys; species Erpetoichthys calabaricus. Next base: position 194,628,696 of record NC_041401.2, on the reverse strand, counting down.
GATACTGTCGGGGCCCAAACAGGCTTGGCCTCAGGTGGACGATCTGTTCTGAAGTGCATGTGGCATGGCTACTGGAGTGGAAGGACATAAAGAGCATTCACTTGTTTTGTGATTGTCTTGAGACTGGCCGTATTCACTGGAAAGGTTGTTGGTAAGGAGCACAAAAAAAAATCTTTTATTTGAACCCGAGGGTGTGTTGGGTGAAATTGTGTCTGAGAGGTTCAGGGCACAGTGGCACCCCCATGTGGTTACAACATGAACACCAGTAACTATGTAGAGGTTGCCACTGCTCAATTTTTTTACATGTATCACATTGTGAGCTTTCGATTGAGACAAAGGTCAGGGTCCTAGCTCTAGTCGTTCACGAGTAATTGCGTGCCAGACGGACACGACCCTTAGCGCTTTACATATAGAGACTGTCCTGTCTGTATGATTGTATGTGACAAATGAAATTTGATTTGATTTTGATAGGAAACATTTAGTTGTGACTATTGCAGATAAAGAAAAGGACTGCAACCAAACTATGGGGGCATTTACTTTTTCACATAGGTGAAAAGGGAGGAATTGGAAAACTTTGTTCCTTGAATAAAGGAAGCCCTGATTTAAAAAACTCTATTGTGTGTTGCCATTCTCTAAAGTGGCATTTTGTCTAAAGGTCGGCGGGCATTTGTTGTGTAGAATTAGTGGATGTTGTCCATTCATTTTCTGCTGCTTATCCAGGTGTGGGTCGTGGGGGCAGCGCTCTTCCCTGCCAACTCCTTTATGAGGATATACCAAGGTGTTCCCAGTCTGGTCGAGCGATGTCATCTTCCAGTGTGTCCTGGGTCTACCACAAGATCTCCTCTCCCTTTGGTTGGACATGCCAGAAACATCTCCATATTGAAGTGTCCAGGAGGCATCCTACCCTCAACTGGCTCTCTTCTGTGTGGAGAAGCAGCGAATGTCTGCACTCCTCATCTTAACTCTAAGGCTGAGCCCAGACATCCTGTGCCGGAAGCTCATTTCTTCCACTTGTATCCGTGATCTTGTTAGTTTGTTCTACACAAAGCTTGTATCCACAGGTGAGGACAGGGACGTAAGATTGACGGGTAAATCGAGACCTTTGCCTTTCCCCTCTTAACCACCGGATGTTGTTCCGATCCACCTATCAATCTCCCACTCCCTTCTTCCCACACTTGGGAAGAACTCCTTCGCATGAGGTAGCTCCTCATCTGTAAACTGGAGTGGGCACTCCATCCTCTTCCTAATGAAAACCATGACCTCTTGGAGGTGCTGATCCTCCTCCCAGCCATTTCACACAGTTTGCACGTCCGAGGTCGCAGCCCGATGAAGCCAGCCAGAGCACGTCATCTGTAAAAAAGCAGAGACGTTATCCCTAGGTCACCAAATTGGACACTCACCACTTCTTGGCTGTGCCTAGAAGTTGGATATTGTTGGGGGGTGAATACTTTTTCACAGCACTGTCCTTGTTTTCCTGTTTCTGAGTGAGTCACTGGGGTAAATGAATCAGCGATCTTGTGGTTTTACATGACAGCGCGTGAGACACTGGGCCACAGTCCACGCCAGGCATGTGACAATAAGTGGGGAAGATCAGTGGAGCAGCGTGAGCCTCGGTGAGGGCAGCCGAAGGCGCCATCGGGCTGTCGTACATTTTGGCTAAAAATACAAGTGTGCAGCTTTGCAGGCTTCTGAGGAAACACTCCATCTGTGGGAGGGCCACGTCTGGTCTAACCTCAGACCTAAAAAGCAGATGGGATGATGTCGCAACTGGCAGCAGTCATGCGTTCTTAGTAAAAATGGCGAGGCCAGCACATCTAGGACCATCACTTGTCACATTATCATAGCCACTCATATCTCTAAAGATGTCCAAATGTCCGCTTCAACAACATGACTAAGCGCTTTGCTCCAAACTCCCACGAGTCCTCCTCTCTGGAGCCTGATGAAATCTGTTAGATTTGTTTCATTGAGAGCTTTAAGAACGTTTAACTCCTGTAAATCATCATATTTGCTTTGCTTTGTCTTTTTAGGGCATGGGGAACGACTACAGCAGGAGTGTCAAACTCAAGGACCAGACGCCAGATCTGACCCTTGGACCATTCTGAAGCGGCATGCTTAACCATCATTCAGACCCTGCCACTTACGGCCCACCATGACTGTGCGTTTTCTTCAACAAGTCTTTCACATCTGTGAAAAAGTAAGTACACCCTTCTTTTTTTTTTTTTTTTTTTAAGCAATGCCGGACAGGCAGGCAGTGTGGTGTTGTGGTTAAGGCTTTGGACTTGAAACCCTGAGGTGATGGCTTCAAATCCCACTACTGACACCACTGTGCGGCCACAAATACGTTACTTCACCTGCCTGGAAAAAAAAACAAAAGAAATAGAACCACTTGTGTCTCAAATAGCCTTGGATAAGGGCATCAGCCAAACAATTGTGCACATGTCAAGATTTGATCTTCACATATCGACGTCCTCTAGTGGGCCCAGTGCTCACTGCCATAGAATAGCAGAATTGGCAGGTCCACCACTTGTGCTTTTCACAGATGTGCTCGGGGTGAACCTGCTCTCATGTGACAGACGTGAAAGGGCCTGGAGAAGCCGTGGAGAACGTTCTGCTGCCTGTAACATCATTCAGCATGACCGGTGTGGTGGGGGGTCAGTGATGGTATATCTGGGGAAGTATATCCATGGAGGGATGCACAGACCTCTACAGGCTAGACAACGGCACCGCAGGACTGCCATTAGGTATCGGGATGAAATTCTTGGAACCATTGGCAGACCCTGTGCTGGTTCCTCCTGGTGCACGACAATGCCCGGTCTCATGTGGCGAGAGGATGAAAGAACTGATACCATTGACTGCCCCCCATCCACGCTCACATGCCTGACCTCAATCCAGTAGAACACCTCTGGGTGGGACATTATGTTTTGGTCCATCTGATGCCTCAGCCTGTCCAGAAGCTCATTGATGTTCTGGTCCAGATCTGGGAGGAGATCCTCCAGGACACCATCCGTCATCTCATTAGGACGATGTCAGGCATGGGGGGCACCATACAAACTACTGAGTACGATTTGGAGTTGCTGCAATGACATTTCGGCCACATGGACTCGCCTGCCTGCCACTTCATTTTGTTCCCTTTGATTTTCGGGGGGTCCCTCTGTTGGTTGATCATTTTCATTTCCATCCTTTTGTTCCTCACACATCACCACATCAGTCCATAGCAGTAGAGACAGCCAGCAGTTTTTTTTCCCCATTGAGATCTGATGGGTTTTCAAAGTATTCCTTTAATTTTTTAAGCAGTTTATATATATGTTTATATACAGTGATCTCTCCTCGATCGTGGGGGTTGCGTTCCAGAGCCACCCGCGAAATAAGAAAATCCGCAAAGTAGAAACCATATGTTTATATGGTTATTTTTATATTGTCATGCTTGGGTCACAGATTGCACAGAAACACAGGAGGTTGTAGAGAGACAAGAACGTTATTCAAACACTGCAAACAAACATTTGTCTCTTTTTCAAAAGTTTAAACTGTGCTCCATGACAAGACAGAGATGACAGTTCCGTCTCACAATTAAAAGAATGCAAACATATCTTCCTCTTCAAAGGAGTGCGCGTCAGGAGCACAGACTGTCAGAAAGAGAGAGGAAAGCAAACAAATCAATAGGGCTGTTTGGCTTTTAAGTATGCGAAGCACCGCGGCACAAAGCTGTTGAAGGCGGCAGCTCACACCCCCTCTGTCAGGAGCAGAGAAAGAGAGAGAGAGAGAGAGAGAAAAATAAACAATCAAAAATCAATACGTGCCCTTCGAGCTTTTAAGTATGCGAAGCACCGTGCAGCATGTCGCTTCAGGAAGCAGCTGCACAGAAGATAATCTTTCAGCATTTTTAGACGAGCGTCCGTATCGTCTAGGTGTGCGAACAGCCCCCCTGCTCACACCCCCTACGTCAGGATCAGAGAAAGTCAGCGCAAGAGAGAGAGAGAGAGAGAAAAGTAAGTTGGGTAGCTTCTCAGCCATCTGCCAATAGCGTCCCTTGTATGAAATCAACTGGGCAAACCAACTGAGGAAGCATGTACCAGAAATTAAAAGACCCATTGTCCTCAGAAATCCGCGAACCAGCAAAAAAGCTGCGATATATATTTAAATATGCTTACATATAAAATCCGCGATGGAGTGAAGCCGCGAAAGGCGAAGCGCGATATAGCGAGGGATCACTGTATATATATATATATATATATATATATATATATTACTAGCAGGGTAAGCCCATGCTGTAAAAAGCCCAGGCTCCTAGAAACTATTGAAACAGTCAGAAAAAAAAATTGAAATTCAGAGTCGGTGGTCTCGTTTTGCCAATGTGCTCGCCCCCCTGGTCTAACAGCAGCTAAGCAAGTTTGTCTTTCCTCGACGGTTTTGTTTTGCCGATGTGTTGGCCTCACTTGTGTATCAGCAGCTAAGTGAGTTTGTCTTTCGTCGGCGGTTTCACTTTGGCAACGGAGTCACTTTCTTTCAGTTTCATGCTGTAGCCTTGCAATTCTTTCTTCTTCCAACTCGTTAACTTGGGGCCACCTTGCCGGCTCTTTCAGTTTCATGCTGTAGCCTCGCACTTCAGGGCTGGACAGACAGACAGACACACACATACTTCCACGTGTAGACATTTATATATAATCCAACGTCTGTCTGTCTGCTTTTCACGAGAGAACTACTTAACGGATTTAGACTGGTTTTGTTTCTATAATTTTCTTGAACATTCCGGTTGATTTTGTGACTTCTCTCTTTGCACTATGTATTACTATGTAGTTCGCTTGCGGTACCAATTTATTCTCGTGTATCTGAGAGACACGCAGTGGGCTGAGGGGGACGGGGCCCTCCTCACTCACACGTCTGCCCCGGGGCGTATCTTACCTCTGCTTAGCTAGCAAACGAGAGAACTAATTAACGGATTTAGATAATTTTTTTTCTATAATTTGCTTGAACATTCCGGTTGATTTTGCGACTTCTCTCCTTGTGCTAAGAATCATAGTTCACTTGCAGGAGTGATATATTCACACTAATCTGAGACAGAGGCTGGGGGCCGAGGGGACGGGGAAGAGTGACGTCAGGAGTAAAGAGCTGGGCGGGGCCTCCTCGCTGTCCTGTTTCACTAATACGCGGGCGAAGCCGCTGGGATGGCTAGTCTCAATATAAACGTCTACGCATGGAAGTGTGTGTGTGTGTGTGTGTGTGTCTGTCTGTCTGGCCCGGAACTGAGAGGTGGAGTCGGGTTAAGGGCTCCACCTCCGAGGATACACAAGCGAAGCGAGCACATCAGCAAAGCGGAACCTCTGAAGAACGAGCCACTCGCCTAGCAACTAATACAGGAGCAAGGCGTGCACATCGGTAAAACGAAACCTCTGAAGAAACTTTCAATTACCTGACATATCGACATTTCATTTTTTTTCTGACGATTTCAATAGTTTCTAGGGTCCAAGCACGGGCTTACACAGCTAGTAATAATAATAATAATAATCCTCTTTAATAAAATCCCTGTGTGCATCCAGGTGTCCGTGTGTGTGTGTCTTCTGGTGAAGTGCGCATGCGCGGGGCACGGTGCGACGCGCGATATCACCGTCAGAAAAAATTACAGGCGTTTTACGGAAATATAAACCAGTATTACTGCAAGAGGAAATTAAAGGTACACAATACAGTGATGCATATTACAGCCACATACAAGCCTGTATTACTGCCAGAGAAAATTAAAGGTGTATTACGGACGTACAAGACAGTATTACTGTCTCAGAAAATTAAAGACACACAATACACAGCAGCAGCCCATGAACAACGGTCAGCTCAGCAAGTAAACATCAACAAAAGAAAGGCCGAAAGACAAAGAAAAATACGACCAACAAAAAGGAGGAGGTCAAGGTCCCTTGCCATTTAATATAGACTGTTCCTACTAATGTTTAAGCACTACTGTTCTAGCACCCGTTATTGTAACGGGCTTAATGACTAGTAATAATAATAATAATGTCAAACATGCAGCAATGACTCCGTAGGAAATGTTCAACTTCTTGAGATTTTTCCATCAGGTACTACTTAAGAGTTTTAGTGACATCTTGTGGCAGTGGGTGGAAGTGCAGACATTCTCTGGGTTTTCAACACCACCGGCTTTACAGAGTGGATTTCATTGGTCTTTTGCTGATCCCATTGCAGATGTGCCCTTCACCAGTTTAACTTTCTGTGTGTTCCTTTTTTCCCCCAATAAGTTTGTAGAGACAAGCAGCAACTTTGATCTTCTTGGGACCTCTTTTCCAGGTTGGCCAGGTGACATGGTTAGTTTGATTCTCCTACTTTTTAATATTAAAGTGTTTGATTTTATGTCGATTTTCATGGTTGATGACAGATGTTTAAACTCTGTGAAATAAACGGCCGGACACACAACGAAGGTTTAGGGCAGCCACCTCTATAGTTGCCCTGGCTGCAAAAGGCTCAGGTTTGCGTATAATGTGCACAGGTTAGAGTCCAAAACTGAACTGATCAAGTATGGAGGATGAGGGGTTTTTATAGGCAGTTCAAAGGAAGTGACGTCCTCGGGTCCGGGACAGGCAGGATTTCTCGTGTTTGGTCTGCGGAGAGAAAAGAGAGAGGTTCAGTGCACCCCGCCGCCCCCTGGCCTGGCGTGAAATTGGTGTTTTCTGGTCCCTTTGGTTGACTCCCAAGTGCATGTGTGTGACAACTCAATAAAATTTTTATGACAAAAAGGGGCTATGAAGACTGTCACATATGATGCAACAGCAAACTGGATTCATTTGACCTTCTTGCATTGGTACAAGGTCCAGTTTTGACACCCACATGTTTACTGTAGGCTCTTTTAACTATGGAAGGTGTCACCGTGGTTCACTCTGAATGGTGGGAGGCTACGTAGTCCCATACTCAGCAGGGTTCGATGCCCACTGTGTCGCCACACAAAAAGAGTCAGTGATTTGTGTCATAGTAGCCCTTCTGTTAATCCGTACTAAATGGGGGAGCCTTTATTGACCTCTCGCATCAATGAGTCTTGGCCCCCCGGCACTCTGTTGGTGGTGTGTGTTTTTTTTTTCCTCCTCAGACCACTGATGGTAGGTACTCATCATGGCTGACCGTGAGCACCCCACAAGCTTTGACTGACCATAATGATTTGGCCCTTGTCAAAGTCACTCAGGTCTTTACACCTGACAGACAAGTCAACTACAACTGCCTCATGTCAGCTTAGTGTTTAAATAGATTTGATCTTGACAAGCGTCGCTGTTACCTGACAGTCAGCGTCATTCGCTGCAAATGGGAGGGGCCAGAATGGTTTGGCTTAGCAGTGAATGACAGACAGATAGATAGATGGATGAAAGGCACTATATAATGACAGACAGATAGATAGATAGAAAGGCACTATATAATGATAGATATTATTAAAGGCACTATATGATTGATAGATAATAATTTTGATTGATTTGATTGATAGATAATAATTTTAGCGTAGTCTGCAGGATCACAACATTACATGAAAGGCACTATATAATGGATAGATAGATAGTGTGGAACAAATAGACCTTGACACCAAAAAGGAGGTTTGGGGTAGCCACCCGTATACTTGAATAAAGCTGCAAATACAAAAATTAGGTAACACAGAAGTGTACAGGTTGAGTCCAACAACAGAACAGAGTACAAATGGAGGATGGCTGGCTTTAGAAACAGGAAGTGACATTGTAGCAGTCAGGGGCCACTAAGATTCACACCGTCCAGGCAGACGGTGATTTATTTATTTTAATACAGGAGATCCCAGGAACATCCCCAGCCTTGGATCGACCCACACACACTCACGACAGAGACCAATAAAGCACACTGGGAAAGGCAAACAATTAAGAGTATAATGACACACAATTAACTAAATGAAAACAGTAATACCACCCCTGACCCCTTCAGCGATATTACATTTAACATATAAACACACACAAACACCACGCAGCAAAGTCCATGAAAACAAACTGGATGAAAATGAGAAGTGACGAAGTTAAGTCCAGCGATCTGTATGTTGAAAGGATGAAAGAAAACACAGTCCTACCGGTAGTTACTGAAAGGATGAAATCGGATGGATGATTCAGGAGCCCTCCACTCTTCCGGAAAACCAATGAATCCAAACGCAGTCCTCAGTGCACAGGTAGACAGTGATCCAGACTCCAACAAACGAATACAGTCCAGGACACAATGATTAATTAAAGTTCCAACAATAGCAGGCAGCACGACAGATAAACGCAACACACAACGCACCAAACAAAACAAAACTTTTTGCCTTTTGCCCTCTGCCCTCTTTTTAACTACCTTTGGCCACCTTTGACCCCAGCAGCCCCAGAAAGGACTGCTGGGAGATGCAGTTCTTATTTAGTAGCACCGCTACAACATCATCCAGGGTTGGAACCGGAAGTGGCATCATCGGGTCCCGGAAACAGAAGTGACGTCGTCGGAATCGAGCAGAATTTCCCATGTCTGGTCTGCAGAGATAACAGAGAGGGGTTTACTGCACCCCGCCACCCCCTGGCCTGGCCAGGTATTACCTTCTTTTGGTCCTTCTAGTCCCCACCCCATGCGCACATGTGTGACAGTAGATAGATAGAAATGGCAGTATGTAAAATGTTTAAATAGAAATGAAAGGTGCTATATACCATAGATATAAATATATGAAATTCACTATATAAACTCATAAATCAAAATCAGACATGTTCTATACAATGGATTCATACCTAGATAGATTTATATAAAAGGCACTATATATATGGGGCGGAGTGGTGGCTCTGAGGCTAAGGATCTGCGCTGGTATCCCGAAGGTTGCCGGTTCGAATCCCCGTCAGTGCCAAAAGAGATCCTACTCTGCTAGGCCCTTGAGCAAGGCCCTTAACCTGTAATTGCTCCAGGGGGCGCTGTACAATGGCTGACCCTGCGCTCTGACCCCAAGGGGTATGCGAAAAAAACAAAAAACTAACAAACACTGTTGTAAGTCGCTCTGGATAAGAGCGTCTGCTAAATGATGTAAATGTAAAATATATAACTAGAAATGAAAGGTGCAATATACAAATGACAAATGGACAAATAGCAAAGGCACTATATGATACAGACATTAAGAAAAGGTACTATTTAAGAAATAGGAAAGGAACTATATAATATATGTATAGATATGACAGACACTATATGATAGATAGAAAATGCAGCATATAACATGTTTAATGTGTGAATTTCCCCTTGGGTTTAATAAAGTATCTATCTACATCATCTATCTATCTAATGAGAAGTGAAAGGTGCTACACACAATGGAGACATAGATATGAAAGGCACTATGTAAATTCATAAATTAAAACAGGTGGAATATACAATTGATTTCTTAGCTAGAAAAATAGATATAAAAGGCACTACATAATTAGAAATTAAATGCTATATACTGTACAATGGATGGACAGATGAGAAAAGTACTACAGTATATGATTATAAATATTTAGGAAAGACACCATTGGACAGAAGAAAGGTACTATTTAATAAATTATGGGTCATTTTATGATAGATAGATAGATAGATAGATGTGAAAGGTAGTATATGATAAATAATTTTAGTATAGTCGGCAAGATCACAACATTACATAGTGTCACAGATGGCTGGGGTTCTTACCCGGCCGGGACGCCTAGAAGGACCGGAAGGTGACCTTTATGTCTTCCGGGTCATGAGGGGGCAACCGCCCTGGAACAGGAGATGACCACGGGAGAGGAGGAGAGACATTCCAACTCATTGGGACCCGTGGCCTCCGCCTTAAGCCTCGTGGAACCCGGGAAACCTTTACTTCTGCCACACTCGGCAAGATGGAGGAAGAACCTGTCAGGGACGCCCAGAGTGATTCCAGTGCAAAGGGCAGCACTTCCACCACACCAGGAAGTGCTACCGGAAGGATGTGATCAGCCACCTGGAGCACATCCGGGCGGGAATAAAAGGGGCCTCCTTCCTACAATCGGGGAGCTTGAGTCGGGAGTGGGAGCAGGACAAAGCTCCCGGGAGGAGAAGAAAGGCGGCCAAGGACTGAGAGAGAGAAGTCTGAATTGGGGTGATTAGTGCTGAGTGCACTGTGTTTGTGTTTGGGACTGTAGTCCTCTATTTATTTATGTTTAATAAACGTGTGAATTTTATAAAGATGTGGTTTCTGACTGGTGGTGTCCGGGCGAGTCTCACAATAGAAAGAAGTGAAAAGCACTATATGATTGATAGATAATTTTAGTGTAGTCGGCAGGATCACAACATTACATAGATAGATGTGAAAGGCACTATATGATAGATAGACAGACAGACCAATGTGAGAGGCACTATTTAATAGATGCTCAGATGTGAAAGGCACTATAAGTTCTTGTTTGTTATGATACCACAGAGTGCCAATGCCAGTGTTACATGTTGGTCGGATATGCAAGAGAGAACTTTATGGCTCTTGTGTACCGGTGACCACACAACTACATCTTGTGCTGCTACTATTGGTGTAAGGAAGCAGATGAACGAATCCATTTACGAGGTACGTGTTTTGCTTTTAAAAATCATTTTTAAGGACACCAGTGCAGCCTTAATGAAGCAATCAAGCTGACTTTATTTTGTATGGCACTTGATTGGTATTTCTAAATTGGCCCCGTGTTCTCATGGGTCCTGCAGTGGACTGGCGTCCCGTCCAGAGTAGGTTCCTGTCTTGTGCCCGATGCCACCGGGATAAGCACCTACCACCACCCGTGACCCCAAATCAGCCTGTGTTTTTTTTGAGGCTGTTGTGTCTCCTAAAGTGTCATTCAGCAGTGGCCATTATTGTCTGTACACGTGATGACCTCAATACACGAGGGTCTAATGTGATCAGATCTGAGTGAAGAACATCGCAGCCCCGGCAGGGCACCAGCCAAACAACCAGGGCTCAAATATGACTGAATGATGGCTGTCAACAGCGGGGCACAGCTTACGTTTTGGCCCACAGTACACTCCAGACATTCTTCTTCATTCAGCAAAACTAGTTTAGAATTTTTAAGGAAAAGAAGGGGATGCCATGTGGCACAGAGAGGCAGTTGTTGCCCTCCAGGGATCGGCTGGCCAGCTGGAATAAATTAGCAAGCACTTTTTGTTTTGTGGCACCGGGGTGTGTTTGCTATAATTACTGGGTCAGCCCTCTCTGTTAACAATGCCCCTTTTTCTTGCTCCTCCATGCCCAATCAGTTTCACTCTAAATTAGGAGTGAGCGACCAGCTGATTGAAAGGCGCAGATGCTGCTGCTTACACGCTGATGGTCAGCAAGTGGCGAGGCCATCTGCTTTCTGACTCCAGAGCGGTCAGATGAACTGTCAGTCCCCTGGTTAAGTCAGGTGGAGTTTTCTCATTTATGTTCTGTGGATGGCAACAAGCTGTGTTATATAGTGCCCTTCATTGTAAAGGAGATTTCAATATAAAAGCCCACTGGCAAAGCACTCCGCGTCATCCGAATGGATGGCGGTGGGTGCTGAGCTTGTACTTTTGTGTTTTATTTGGCCACTAGGAGGCCACGCGACCTTTATTACATGGCTTTGGGTTTATTTAAAAGTAAATAAATGAGAGGTCAAGTGGTGCCCTGGTCGGTGTGCCCAGTGCCAGCGTCCCCTGTCCAAAATGCTGCAATGTCTGTGTGGAGTCTGCATGTCCCTCTTTTTTTCTCTGAACAGACGGCCTGTCCAGGATCCTCCAAAGAACGCCTTCATCAGACTGGCAGAACGGCTCCTCACCCTCAGTGCCTTCTCTTTTGATAACAACGTTTTTTGCCAGGTCAGTGGAGTTGCAAATGGGTACCAGAATGGGAGCTCGTTGTGCCAGTATCTTTGTCACCTGGGTGGTAGGAGCGTCTCTTTTCTTCCTAACGTATGTGTTGACAATGGTGTTGGTGTCACTTCTTGCTAACAGGTGGCACATCATAAACATTGTTGCAATAAAATGCATGACATTTGTTATTCCAACAGATGGCACAAATGGCACATCAACAACATTTGCAGCAATCCATTTTACTACAAATGTTTGTGATGCACCAGCTGTTGGAATGACAAATGCTATGCATTTTATTACTACATGCATTATAAAGTGCACTGCAAACATTAACACTGAAGTCTACATTGATTAATTAGATTTCATGCTTTTTTATTCCAGCAGATGGCACACCACACACATTTGTAACAATAAAACGCATTGATTTCGTCATTCCAACAGATGGCACATCAACAACATTTGCATTACTGCCTCTTATTATTACAAAAGTTTGTGATGCACCATCCGTGGGAATGACAAATACAATGTGCTTTATTACTGCATACATTACAAAATACATTCCAATAGGTGGTGCACTGCAAACTTTAACACTGACGTCTGCATTGATTGCTTAGATTTCAGCCCGTCTTAGACTGGCACTGACCAGACGGACACACAGACACTTGTCTTTTATTAAGGTGGATATATATATATTTAATTCACAGTTTAGCAGAGTGAGTGAGTATGAATGTTTATTAAAGAGTTGTCCTTATACTTGTTTCCATCACCATCTACGTGACATGCATACTTTTTATTTTATTTAAGAATTTCATTGTACTGAGGACACAAGACAGTAAGCTTGACTGATTAGTTTATGTGGTGCCTTTTACAGTGAGTGTACCTTCAGCCCACATGTGCTCCAGCTGTTAAAATTTAATCCAAAGCGACTTCCATCCTCATCAGTGATGGTTAAAATTTACGAAAGCAAATCAGGGCTGCCGTCATAGAATGCAGTGAAACGGCCAGCCGTGTGCGAGCGAACACCTCAGCCTTCCTGTAAACTCGACCTTCTCCTGAAGCGCCTGCCTTGAAGTTCAGAAGGCAGTTAAAAATACAACACCACCCAGCCCCCACGCCAGACGCCCGCGCCCGACTCTAGTAATGACAAGCTGCCCGAGAGGCGTGTTTGTTGCTCGGCTGGCGGCCTGCTGTTCTCCTGGTGTTTTTCAGCCTTGTGTGGTTTATTCGGTTTTCCCGTTTTCAGACTCTCGTCCTTTCACATCTTTCATGGTCGCTCAGAGCTAAAGGGAGCTGTTTAATTATCTCTGGCTTGTGGTGCCAAGTGGAAAATACCTTTCTGCTGCTTCCAAGACACAATAAACTTTTGCAAATAAAACTCCAGACGATTCCTTGCCTGTCGTACTTGCGAGCAAACCACTGACGTAGTCACTTTCCTCCAGTGCTCTTCTGTTTCTCTTTTTAGAAAGGCCTGGACCACGACACATTACTGGGAGAGGAAGTGGAGTTTCAGGCCCAATGGCTGAAAAAAGCAGACCCCCTTGTTGGGCTCCCTCGCCTCGTCTCTCCACAGTCAGAGAAATGCTGAGTTTAAAGGGGGAAAGTTGGAATTTCCAAGTTCCTAGCTGGAATGCTCCCTTAAGTCAGATTTCCGATTCGGAATCTTGGGGTTGGACCCTAAAGTCTGAGTTTGTTCTGACTTCAGATTGTGCCGTTAATCCAAAATGGCAATGTACCCCACGAACTTTAGTAACAGCTGTAGTATGACACTCTTTATTATCACTTCCGTGTATTTGCGTTGTACACACAGTGCTGTCCAACTTCTGTCTGCAGACGTGTTGCTGTGACTTTTCGACGTGCGGAACACGGCGTAATGCGTTGGTTATCTGCTGCTGTTTATTCCTATGAAATAATCGCCACAAAGGTTTTCCTCGAGACATCCATATTGGTTTCACTTGAACGTGATCAACTCGGGTGGGACGTCATGCCTGACTTCCGAGGTACCGTATATACTCACGTTTAAGTTCTCCCGCGGATAAGTCAGCGCTTGATTTTACCGTATAATTTCCGGTATTTTATAATGTCGGTCGTATAAGTCGAATGTGGAAAACTCACGCTATTGGTCCAAGAGATTACGATATGCTAACGCCCACCTGAATACGGAAGTACGGAAGTGTATTAGGGCCACAGAGAAGAAGAAAAAAAAATATGTTGAGAATAAAGTCAAGCCCCGCCTCTTCACAACGGCATGTGGTGCTGGCAGGGCGGTGGGGAGGGGCGGAGTCAAAGCCCCCTAGTAAAAAAAAAAAAAAAATTGTCATATTTTTGAACGGGCGTATAAGTCAGGGTCTGATTTTATGATCGTTTTTTTGGGTTTCAAGACCCGACTTATACGCGAGTAAATACGGTAAATGGAACACAGAATGATTCCAAGTGTGTCAAAAGTGATATGTTTGCTAATACAGGGTGAGCCAAAAAGAAGTACCACATATTCTACAAAAACGCTACAAGATTAAAATAAATAAATATAATTACGACACAAGAAAAGGTATACAAAATAGACTTTTTTTTTCACTGTGATTTAAAAATGATGTCGTCAAGGTGGTTGCCATACACTCTTCGAGACAATTTCTGAACGCTCAAATGACTCATTCAGCCATTTCAAGGGGAATAGCGGTGATTTCGTAGCGAATAGCGTCCTTGAGGGCTTCAAGGTTTTGAGGTTGGTGTGTGTAGACCTGCAGCTTCAGAAGAAATCGCTCGGTGCAACATCAGGCGAACATGAAGGCCACCCAACATCAGCGAGCATGGAGATCAGCTTCCCCGGAATCATCTCCCACAAAACATGGATCTCCTCACAGGCCATATGAGCTTTCACTCCATTCTGTTGAAACCAGACATCCACCACATCCATTTCTTCCAGCTGGGGCCGGATTTAGCATTAGGTGACCGTTGCTCAAAATAAGTAAGGGCCTACAATGGCAAATTCTGCCACGGCGCACCAAACTGTAACATGTGTGCTCACTGTGAGGGGGTCTCTGATGAAGTTCACGAGGGTTGGTTTCAGCCCAATAGCGAAAGTTTTGCTTATTTACGCAACCATTCAAATGGAAATGTGCCTCGTTGCTGATGTCACATGACGATGGCATCTCGATGAATGGTTTGCAGAATGTTGGCACACACAACTCTTTACGGCTCTCCCAGTCTCTCTCAGTGAGTTCCTGCACTGCCATCATTTTGTAGGGATGGAAATTAAGGTCCTCATGCAGAATCCTCCTCAAAGACGTGTTGGAAATGCCGAAGGCAGAAGTGCTCTGAACGTCTAGGAGACTGCAAAATGGATGCCCTCGCAGCTTGGATGTTTTCAGGTGTTCATACAGTCCGAGGACGGCCTGGAGATTTTCTATTCAGTGTTTGACCCGTCTGTCTAAATTGTTTTCCGATTTGGGACATCACCATTAGGAGGAATGCTGAAGTGCGTTTGGATGGCACGTTGCATAGCGATGATGGATTCGTTGTTTTTGAAGAACGCTTCGACAGCAAAAGCAACGGTGCACACCGGTCCAAGGCATGTGGCCGACTGAACACTACAAGGGATCGCCTGTCAAAGGAACCCCCCAACCCACCTCGCGCAATGACCTGGGGAAATGGGGGTACTTTATTTTGGGTTTTTTTTTTATTTTTAATAAATTTGCAAAAACCTCAAGTAAACTTTTTTCACGTTGTCATTATGGGGTGTTGTGTGTAGAATTCTGAGGAAAAAATGAATTTAATCCATTTTGGAATAAGGCTGTAACATAACAAAATGTGGAAAAAGTGATGAAGCGCTGGGAATACTTTCTGGATGCACTGTATATATTGGCTCACCCTGTACTTAAACATGGAGTCCATGGATTATCAGAAGAAAATGAAATAATAACCAGGAGATGAATAACATAACATGAGGCAAGAAACAGATGTGAGCGAGAGACGAACAGAAGCAGACAAACCAAAACATGCAACGGAAACACAAAATCAGTCGAAAGAATTTCAGAAAATCGTAAATGAAACCCAGTGCTAATTTCAGAATGAACTACGCTGAAGAAGTTGAAAATCTTGATGTTCCAACAGAGGGGTAACGTGTCACGGAGCCGCCACCATATTTATACGATCTGATGAAGGACAGGCATCCTCCTGGTTTACCTCACCATTATTAAGTTCATACTCAGACAGGTTGTGAAGGGAAATTGACTAAAAGGACCCGAGACTTCGAACAAAAAGATTGAAATGTCAATATGGCGGAACTTATAAGAAACAGGCATCTGGGTGGCGTCTGCCTCACGACGTCCATGCAAGACACAGAGCAGAAATGAAAGCAAGAGGGTGAATAAGAAAGACGTGGACGCGTCCAAAAGGCACTCGATAAAGGCAGACAAAAAAATGAATAAAATACATCAGTCATAACATCACTGTGAAGACTTGAGACGCCCGTCATGGAGATTAAGGCTGACATTTGAGGTCTTATAGCCTTTTCCTATTTGTACCGCCGTCAGGGTCGCGTCCCGCGTATCTAAAGGGCGTGGTCTCCGCTGTCGTGACCTTGAATTAATCAGCAGACAGGATAGAAGGTCAAACCTTTCGCACTGAGCCTTACCCGGATAACACCTTCTTTACATTTATGAATTCTCTTGTGATTATTTTTCGACTTATTGCCGGATTATTGACTGTGATTTTTGCCTCTGGTCTGGGATTCGGTGGCTTTGTTTTATTTTTGTTTGTTTCGCCTTTTGCTCACATCTCCCTGTTTCACTCAAGACGCTCGTTATCGGTTTTCCAACGGCAGGCCTCATCAATTTGCTTTGGATTGCCCTTAAGTCAAGTCCCTTTTGCCTTTTTTTTGTTTTCTATTTGTTCCTTCAAATAAATTATTCATTTATAAAAAGTTTCTGCATTGCCCTCTGCCATCCAAGCCAGGGGTTTTACAGTTTCCTCTCCCTTACCGGGCATTTTTGTGTTTCTGGAACATTTTTGAACTTTGAAAGCCAAGCCCACCCACCTCCTTTTTTTGGCGGAGTTGGGTTTAGGCCGCCTGAGGTGAGGCCTATCTCTAGGCTGGCAAATGAAGGTCCTGGACTGATTTGTGGGTCTTTTTTTTTTATTTCCCCCTGTTCACGATGTTTGTGTCAACACTTCACATTATTCAAAGGCATCTATCTCCCAGCCGTATGCTTCTGCACTGGCCACTCTTCCCCTGTTTATGTTTTACAGCAGTTAATGGCTGTCATGCTGTAGCATGTGAGCTTCACTTGCCGGAGAGGCCTCAGCGGTCTCTCTGATCTGAAAAAACTGATTAATGAATCCACTGACTTGATTAATAATCAGAATACAACAGTGTATAAGATGCAATAAAAAACAACAAGCAGTGCACCTCTGGACTGTTTTTGTAATCATCTGAGTGCAAAATGCAAACTCACGACATTCAGGAGACGATTACTGAAGCATGCAGCACATGACATTGCGTTGCTGTCCTCAGGCAAAAGCAGAATAAACAAAGATGAAGCCCACCTCCTGTAGGATGATCCGGCTCTATTCTTAGCTGCTCTGTTTATTCATGCGAGATGAGCAGCCACTGCCTACGTGAGCACATCAACGTCCCTGGGCTCTGGAAACGCGATGTTGACGGCCAAGACAGGATTCTTCTGAAGTGGTCCCCAGTTTACTTTTGTATAGCGCCCTTCACTGTTTAGTGGCTCAGCGCACGAGCACAGCTCCCTTCTGCAATGCATGAACACCAGCTTGTTAAACAGGATCACGTATGCATTGTCGAGGATGGCCGGGGCCTTTGCCTTGGAAGGGCCAGGGAAACAAGTGTAGACAGAGCATTCATTACCTCCCCCGGAACACTAGATGGCAGCAGTGCCTCGGACTCCCACGGGGCTTCATGGGAGGTGGAGTTGGATATAGCCCTGTTGGGATCCAGGGGGTGCTGCAGCTGTTCCTGACCCCGTGTAGGTGGTTCTTCCGTCACACCTGGAAGTAGGGCAACGAGCACCTGAAGCACTTCCGGGTACCTTATATAAGAGGCCAGTGGAAATTAATTGGTGAGCCAGAGTCAGGTGGTGGAGGATGAAGCTTGACGAGAAGGTGTGGAGAAGAAGAAGAATTATTGTGTGGTATTGTGCTTGTGGGACTGTGTTGTGCCTGTGGGAAACAGGGAAGGCGTTTCCCACGAGGTGAAGGAAAAATAAAATCATTTCTGTTTTTATCACCTTCTCTGCGCTACATCACCACTACTGTACACTCCACCCGTTCTCACTACAAATCCCACTCTTATCGCCGCCTGAACTGCTGTGGACTCGCGCAACGAAGCATCTCATTTTGAAGATTTGCGCTGTGATGATCTGTGAACCCACAATACCTGGCAGAGAGGGGGGCACTTTGTCATGTGAGCTATATGGCACGCTCTAGCAGTCAGCCATGCCGAGCCCATCTCTGACTACTGTGAGCAGAGAACTTCCCTGGTGATGTCAGCTCATCTCTCTCACCACCACAGGGGACATCCGTTTTATCTGAATGTTCAGTTATGTGAGGCACCATCGGTCCACATTACATCACATAATCAGGGTTCTGCTGTATGGTACAGAACCACTTTAACAATTGGGTTTTTCTGTACTCTTTCAGTACTGGTATACCTTGCAGTACAAATACAAAGTGCCCCTATGGTCATATATACCATACACACGTGGGTGTAGGTGTGTGTGTGAAAGGGGTTGTCACACATGTGCGATTAGGGGGACAGGCAAATGTCCGATTCGGGGTGTGAAAACAGAGGGAAAAGGGTTGGAAAAAGAGTATTAATGCAACCAAAGGACAAATGATACATGGCAATACAGAGGCTTTATATTTTGGCGGCAGGAAGTAGGGTGAGGTCATCAAGGTGGGACAGAAGTGAGGTGATCCAGAGGGGCTGGAAGGGAGGAAAGTTACTTAATCCTCTGTGCTTCTGTGGAAAATGAAAGAGAGAAGCTCACATCATCTCACTTGCACTCCCACTTCTTCACCTCACTCGCCTTGATGACTTCACCCTACTTCCTGCCGCCAAAATATAAAGCCTTTGTATTGCCATGTGCCATTTGTCTTTTTGTTGTTTTACAGCTCACAACACGGGTTTCAGTCTTTTATTGACTATTCTGCCAACAATCTACAGGGCCAATCCCCAACTCTTTACTTTTGTCTTTTTCAACTTACTTACAGTGTATATACAGTAGATAGATAGATAGATAGATAGATAGATAGATAGATAGATAGATAGATAGATAGATAGATGTGAAAGGCACTATATTATAGATAGACAGACATGAAAGGCACTATATAATGATAGACATAGAGTGAAAGGCACTATATAATAGATAGATAGATGTGAAAGGCACTATATTATAGATAGATAGATAGACAGACATGAAAGGCACTATATAATGATAGATAGATAGATATATAGAGTGAAAGGCACTATATAATAGATAGATAGATAGAGTGAAAGGCACTATATAATAGATAGATAGATATGAAAGGCACTATATAATGATAGAGTGAAAGGCACTATATAATAGATATATAGTGCCTTTCACATCTATTTTATAGATAGATAGACAGACATGAACGGCACTATATAATGATAGATAGATAGATATATAGAGTGAAAGGCACTATATAATAGCTAGATAGATAGAGTGAAAGGCACTATATAATAGATAGATAGATAGATAGGTAGATAGATAGATATGAAAGGCACTATATAATAGATAGATAGATAGACACTATATAATGATAGACAGAGTGAAAGGCACTATATAATAGATAGATGGATAGATGTGAAAGGCACTATATAGTAGATAGACACTATATAATGATAGATGTGAAAGGCACTATATTATAGATAGACATGAAAGGCACTATATAATGACAGACCGATAGATAGAGTGAAAGGCACTATATAATAGATAGATAGATAGATAGATATAAAAGGCACTATATAATGATAGATATGAATGGCACTATATAATGATAGACAGATAGAGTGAAAGGCACTATATAATAGATAGATAGATATGAAAGGCACTATATAATAATAGATAGATAGATATGAAAGGCACTATATAATAGATAGATAGATATGAAAGGCACTATATAATAATAGATAGATAGATATGAAAGGCACTATATAATAGATATAAAAGGCACTATATAATAGATAGATAGATAGATATAAAAGGCACTATATAATGATAGATAGATAGATAGATACTTTATTAATCCCAAGGGAAAATTCACATATGAAAGAGGTCCCAAAAATTCCCAGAATCGGTCAATAGCACTAGTAGGGTGTAGTTGTCGAATATGCCACTAAGTATCGTATGCCTACAGTCTGGTTGATCAGTCCGCCGAGTGTCACCATGCCGAGTTGATCAAGTGTGTTATTTCTTCCATTTATTCTACAATTGCACAGGTGACTTAAGGGATTCCCCCCCCCCCACCACCACCACCTAAAGTCACCATGGCAGATTCCCAACAGACAATGATGGTCATATTTTTCAACACTGAAGAAATGCCCCTTAAGTAGTGACATTTCATTGAACTGCTGAGGTGTCTACGGGAAAGCCTCGGAGGAAAAAGTGGCACATCCAGAACTGGATTTTGCACCGTGACAATGTGCCTGCACACACCATGTTGTCAAAGAGTTTTTGACAAACAATTAATGAGGTTCTTACTTTGACCCCCAACCACCCCGTATTCGCCAGATCTCACTCCCTGTGACTCCTTTTTGTTCCTATCATTAAAATTGATACCGAAGGGAAAAAATGATTTGCTATCATGGAAGAAATCAGGAAAACTGGCAGCAAGCTCTAGCCACGAGAACAGGAAATGTCATCAGGAACGGGAGAAGCGCTGGGACAAGTGAATTGCATCTCAAGGAGAATCTTCTGAAGGTGACTATAAGGGAATTTAAGTTTCATAATAAAGGTTATTGTTTTTACAATTCTGGGAATTTTTGGATTCCCCACTTGTATATATACAGTACTGTACAAAAGGTTTAGGCACTCTAAATAATTCACAAAAATCTTTGTCCCAAATAGTCATTTTATGACTGCTGGATTAGTGTGTCAATAGTACAGAGCAAATAGCAAAGCAACACAATATGATATCCGAAAATCCTTAAAGAAACTCCTATAGTAATTGAACAGGAAAGTGCTCTAAAATGTGAGATCTTTGTCAGCATACTGCCTGATGTGTGATGAAGGTGCTAACAAACAATAACATCTTGTGGAGGCTGAACCAAAGTGAAACTGAAACAGCTGCGTTGAGGAAATAAAACCGGGCAAGAGACCACCAGAGGGAAGGAGAGGCAGATGTGGTGTTTACGCCAACGGTCACCAACTCCAGTCCTGGAGGACCACCGTGGCTGCAGGTTTTCATTCAAACCCTTTTCTTAATTAGTGACCCGTTTTTGCTGCATTAAATTCTTCTGAACTAATTTGAATTGACTTGTTCTTGAAGACTCAGAGCCCTTAATTGTTTCATTTTCCTTAATTAGCAGCCAAAGAATAACGAGATGTAAAATGAGTCAATGCAACTGGTGTCCATCATACAATATCTGAAAATAAAGAAAGATGAAGGTCTCGGGAATGTTGATCTGCTTAGGTCCCCAGTGCTCTTAGAAAGAGAAAATCAACAATTTCAGAAATGTCTGCTAATGCACCACAAGAGCAGCAACAAGCCACGAAATTAAAGAACGGGTGAAATTAACGACAAGACTCAGCGCCTCATTAAGGCGTTGGAGTGAAATTGGTTGGAGTTTGAGGCCCTGAGTTAGCTGGTCTTCTGTTGACTCTCTCACCTCACATTTAATTGGAGCGGCTGCTGCTTCACCACCTGAGGCCACAGGTCCGCCACGCCCTTGACCCTCTGCAGTTCGCATACCAGGAGAAGGTGGGAGCGGAGGATGCCATCATCTTCATGCTACACCGATCCCTCTCCCACTTGGACAGAGGCAGTGGTGCTGTAAGAATTATGTTTCTGGACTTCTCTAGCGCCTTCAACAACATCCCACCTCTGCTCCTCAGGGACAAGCTGACAGAGATGGGAGTAGATTCATACCTGGTGGCATGGATCGTGGACTATCTTACAGACAGACCTCAGTATGTGCGTCTCAGGAACTGCAGGTCTGACATTGTGGTCAGCAGCACAGGAGCGCCGTAGCGGACTGTACTTTCCCCGGTCCTGTTCAGCCTATAGACATCGGACTTCCAATACAACTCGGAGTCCTGCCACATGCAAAAGTTCGCTGACGACACTGCTATCGTGGGCTGCATCAGGAGTGGGCAGGAGGAGTATAGGAACCTAATCAAGGACTTTGTTTAATGGTGCGACTCAAACCACCTACACCTGAACACCAGCAAAACCAGCTGGTGGTGAATTTTAGGAGGCCCAGGCCCCTCATGGACCCCGTGATCATCAAAGGTGACCGTGTGCAGAGGGTGCAGACCTATAAATACCTGGGAATGCAGCTGGATGATAAATTGGACTGGACTGCCAATACTGATGCTCTGTGCAAGAGAGGACAGAGCCGACTATACTTCCTTAGAAGGCTGGCGTCCTTCAACATCTGCAATAAGATGCTGCAGATGTTCTATCAGACGGTTGTGGCGAGCGCCCTCTTCTACGCGGTGGTGTGCTGGGGAGGCAGCATAAAGAAGAAGGACGCCTCACGCCTGGACAAACTGGTGAGGAAGGCAGGCTCTATTGTTGGCATGGAGCTGGACAGTTTGACATCTGTGGCAGAGCGACGGGCGTTGAGCAGACTCCTGTCAATCATGGAGAATCCACTGCATCCACTGAACAGGATCATCTCCAGACAGAGGAGCAGCTTCAGTGACAGACTGAGGAGATCGTTCCTCCGCCACACTATGCGACTCTTCAATTCCACCCGGGGGGTAAACGTTAACATTATACAAAGTTAGTGTCTGTCTTTATACCTGCATTGTTGTCACTCCTTAATATTGTTTTTTATCAATATGCTTCTGCTGGAGTATGTGAATTTCCTTTTGGGATTAATAAAGTATCTATCTAATTTCTGTTTGGGTGCCACTTAAGGAAAGAAATGAAGCAATTCAGAGGAACGATGAAGAAGTTCAGGGGAACAAATCTTAAACAACAAATCCATCAAAATGAATCCACAAGAAGTTAACTAGTAGCACAAACAGGGCACTCGTTAAAACAAAAGGGTTGGAATGAAAACCTGCAGCCACAATGGTCCTCCAGGACCGGAGTTGGTGACCCCTGGTTTACGCCATGACAAATGTGAGCATAGCAACCTTGCATCATCAAGCTCTCTGATAAGCAGTTAGGTGTCCTCATACAGTGGGGCAAAAAAGTATTTAGTCAGCCACCAATTGTGCAAGTTCTCCCACTTAAAAAGATGAGAGAGGCCTGTAATTTTCATCATAGGTATACCTCAACTATGAGAGACAAAATGAGAAAAAAAATCCAGAAAATCACATTGTCTGATTTTTAAAGAATTTATTTGCAAATTATGGTGGAAAAAAAGTATTTGGTCAATAACAAAAGTTCATCTCAATACTTTGTTAAGTACCCTTTGTTGGCAATGACAGAGGTCAAACGTTTTCTGCAAGTCTTCACAAGGTTTTCACACACTGTTGCTGGTATTTTGACCCATTCCTCCATGCAGATCTCCTCTAGAGCAGTGATGTTTTGGGGCTGTCGCTGGGCAACACGGACTTTCAACTCCCTCCAAAGATTTTCTATGGGGTTGAGATCTGGAGACTGGCTAGGCCACTCCAGGACCTTGAAATGCTTCTTACGAAGCATTGGGATCATTGGCATGCTGAAAGACCCAGCCACGTTTCATCTTCAATGCCCTTGCTGATGGAAGGAGGTTTTCACTCAAAATCTGACGATACATGGCCCCATTCATTCTTTCCTTTACACGGATCAGTCGTCCTGGTCCCTTTGCAGAAAAACAGCCCCAAAGCATGATGTGTCCACCTCCATTGCTTTACAGTAGGTATGGTGTTCTTTGGGTGCAACTCAGCATTCTTTCTTCTCCAAACACGACGAGTAGAGTTTTTACCAAAAAGTTCTATTTTGGTTTCATCTGACCATATGACATTCTCCCAATCCTCTTCTGGATCATCCAAATGCTCTCTAGCAAACTTCAGACGGGCCTGCACATGTACTGGCTTAAGCAGTGGGACACGTCTGGCACTGCAGGATTGGAGTCCCTGGTGGCGTAGTGTGTTACTGATGGTAGCCTTTGTTACTTTGGTCCCAAATCTCTGCAGGTCATTCACTAGGTCCCCCTGTGTGGTGTTGGGATTTTTGCTCACCGTTCTTGTGATCATTTTGACCCCACGGGGTGAGATCTTGCGTGGAGCCCCAGATCGAGGGAGATTATCAGTGGTCTTGTATGTCTTCCATTTTCTAATAATTGCTCCCACAGTTGATTTCTTCACACCAAGCTGCTTACCTATTGCAGATTCAGTCTTCCCAGCCTGGTGCAGGTCTACAATTTTGTTTCTGGTGTCCTTTGACAGCTCTTTGGTCTTGGCCACAGTGGAGTTTGGAGTGGGACTGTTTGAGGTTGTGGACAGGTGTCTTTTATATTGAATACGAGTTCAAACAGGTGCCATTAATACAGGTAACGAGTGGAGGACAGAGGAGCCTCTTACAGAAGAAGTTACAGGTCTGTGAGAGCCAGACATCTTGCTTGTTTGTAGGTGACCAAATACTTTTTTTCCACCATAATTTGCAAATAAATTCTTTAAAAAATCATACAATGTGATTTTCTGGATTTTTTTTTCTCATTTTGTCCCTTATAGTTGAGGTATACCTGTGATGAAAATTACAGGCCTCTCTCATCTTTTTAAGTGGGAGAACTTGCACAATTGGTGGCTGACTAAATACTTTTTTGCCCCACTGTATGTGCTGTCCAGGTTCACCTGCAAAGGAACAAAGAAATGGGCAATGCTCAGGATTGGAAACCCAGTGGTTAGCCACAGAAAATGAGAAACACATCAAGCAAACTTCCCTTTGAAACTGGAAGATGGCAATCACCGCCGGCTCAGAACTGGTAGAAACTACTGGAACCCTGTGACACTCATCTACAGTCTGAATTGACCTTCATGGATGAGTTACAACCGAAAAGCCATTCCTCTGAGGTGTAAACAGAGCATAGTGATTCACAAAACAAAGACTGGGGTAAAGGTGCTCAGAACTGATGGGACACGATTTTTAATTTTTGGTAACAACAGAAAGCAGTTTGTCTGTCAAAGGGCTTAAGAATGTCACATGCATGAATGTCTGCAGGCAACAGTGATACCTGGTGACACTGCTCACCAACAGGGCCCAGCATGCGATTTAAAGCCAGGTTCCTGGAGACAAGAGTGCTTACCACAGAGCCGCCACTTGCATCACAAACGAAACTGAATGTAAATGCGCTCACCTGTCATACACACCACACCACCACTAGTCAAAGTTTCTACCAAATCGTTATCAGAAAACAGACCTTTTTATTTGCATAAATTCTTTATTAACTATGCATACTTGTACCACTGGCTTCAAGGTCTTAGTTATTGTTGGTGCACCCTATATCGGTTTAAAATACGGAGTAGGCGCTCTTTTCTTGCGGTATAAGGTGCATATTTTAATCTGATCCAGTGTTTAGGAAACAAATTGCCACTTGGAGCGTACATCTCTTCTCCTTTTCTACCCATCAGTACTCGAAGAGTTCTATTCCGAGCCAGGATTTTGTCATAAAACTCGACTCCCCCCCATGCATACTCCTCAGAAAGACTGGCAACCTTGCGGTCAGTGTGATATTCGAGCCACTGATTGACTGCATCGGAGGCAAGAAAATAACACGACGAACCCAACAAGGCCACTGCCAAATTTACAAGTCCACGAACTGCCACAGGTCGAGAGTACAGGCCAAACATTTGTTTTATCACAACTCCTGAAAACCAAGTAGCAGCCAAACATGCGGGTGCCACGGCAGCATATAAAACAGGCCCACTGATCTCCAGGCAAGAGAGTTCCCGAGCCAGGGCAAACTTCTTTGCTTCTGGTGAAAACGTCAGAGCTTCCTTCAGTAATGCTCCTTGGGTGCCTTCCCAGTCCACTTCCTTCCCATTTATTATAACAACTCTGTTTTTAATTCCACTTTTGTCTTCTGTAGTACTGTTAAAGTTGGCAGGAATGCCCACGTGAGCCCTACCTGGCATCCAAGGGATTCCGGCGCTTATTGGGTGAAAGCCAAAGGCTGCGAACGCTCGGTAGTTTTGCGGTGAGCGAACCTTGGTTTCCTTGAGCACTTCTTGGAACGAATTCTGCAGGTTTTCAGAAAGGACAGCAGGTTGTCCCTGGCACCAGGCCTGGTAGATTTTCTTATATGTCTGCTCTGGGAACACGTGGTAAAAGATACTGATAGAGAAGACACCGCCGCATGAAGAAATAAGCAAGCCATTTCGGTATTTGTGCACAAATGGCACCAGTCTTCTGCTGAGCCTGACCAACATTTTTAGGGTTTGATCACAAATGCTGTAAGAAATAAATAAAAAGTTTTTATTAGTTTGTGAAACATTTTTAAGGTAATGACTTTTTTTGGACATCCTTGTTTTATTAAAGAAAGCAGAGCCAATGGGTTTTATGCTTTTTGGTATTTCCCATCAAAACCATATTCTTTATTCTCAGGTGCTGAGCTTTTGTTAACTTTTGTTAGATAACAGAAGGTTTCTTAAACTATGGGTCATAGGTTACCATGTGTTTAATGTGAATGGGTCGTGGTGGGTTGGCACGGGTTGATAAAGCAATTGACATTGCTCTGCTCTGATGAACACTGATAATTCTTGAACGGGACAACTAGTTATGACGATTGGGTGACAAATCTTCATTTGTGAATCTCAATGGGGGACCATTCTGATGACCATAAAGGAATGGGTATAAAAAGAACTACAGTGGGGGAAATAATTATTTGATCCCCTGCTGAATTTGTAAGTTTGCTCACTTACAAAGAAATGAACAGTCTCTGATGTTTATGGTCGTTTCATTTTAATGGAGAGACAGAATATCAACCAAAAATCCAGAAAAAACACCATACATAAAAATTATAAATTGATTTGCATGTCATTGAGAGAAATAAGAATTTGATCCCCCACAACCCTGCCAGAATTCTGACTCCCACAGATTGATTGGCATGTGGCACACAGCCAATCAATCAATCAATCAATCACAGATACTCCTGATCTCAACTTGTTTTGTGTGTAAAGCCCACATGTTCACACAATCAATTTCTTCCACTCCAACCTCTCCACCACAGTGGGTAACACCAAAGAGCTGTCAAAGGACAAGACCTGCACAAGGCTACAATGGGCTACAAGACCATCAGCAAGAAGTTTGGTGAGAAGGGGACAACTGTTGGTGTGATTATTCGGAAATGGAAAAAATAGAAAATGACCATGGAATCACCCTCGGTCTGGAGTTCCATAGAAGATCATGAGGATGATCATGAGAAAGGTGAGGGATCAGCCCAAAACTACCCAGGAGGAGCCTGTTAATGATCTGAAGGCAGTTGGGACCACCACAGTCAACCTATGCCAACACACTACGCCGTAACGGATTGAAATCTTGCAGCGACTTGCAAGGTTCTCCTGCTCAAGAAAGTACATGTACAGGCCCATCTTAAGTTTGCCAGTGAACATCTAAATGATTCAAAGAGGGCTTGGGAGAAACAGCTGTGGTCAGATGCAACCAAAAATGAAGCCCTTTTGCATCAACTCGACCCACCGGGTTTGGAGGAAGAGAAATGCCGAGTATGACCCAAAGAACACCATCCCCACAGTCAAGCACGGAGGTGGAAACATTATACTTTAGGGATGTTTTTCTGCTAAGGGTGCTGGATGACTTCACCACATTGAGGGGCCAATGGACAGGGCCATGTACCATAAAATCTTGGACGAGAACCTCCTTCCCTCAGCCAGAACACTGAAGATGGGTCGTGGATGGCTCTTCCAGCATGACAATGACCCAAAACATACCGCCAAGGTAACAAAGGAGTGGCTAAAGAAGAAGCACATTAAGGTCATGGAGTGGCCTAGCCAGTCTCCAGACCTCAATCCTACAGAAAATCTGTGGAGAGATCTGAAGCTTCAAGTTGCCAAGCTGCAGCCAAGAAACCTAAAGGATTTAGAGAGTTTCTGTAAAGAGGAGTGGGCCAACATCCCTCCTGAGATGTGTGCAAACCTGGTGACCAACTACAGGAAATGTCGTACCGCTGTGCTTACCAACAAGGGTTTCACCCCAAGTACTAAGTCGTGTTTTGCTTGGATATCAAATACTTTTTTCTGTCAATGACACGCAAATTAATTTATAACTTATATGTAATGTGTTTTTTCTGGATTTTTGGATGATATTCTGTCTCTTTCCATTAAAATGAAACTACCGTACAAATCTTTGTAAGTGAGCAAGGGGATCAAATAACTATTCCCCCACTGTAAGAAGGGCAAGATTGGGTCGTGCCAAAAGCCTGGTTTATAGAATTGAATCACATAAACAAGTTTCTATTTTTGACATATGTAAAATATATAGTATACTAGCTGATTACCCAGTGGCTTCGCTCACCGAGTGCAAGGGAAAGAAATAAAATGTAGTATTTATAAAATAAGTTTGTTAATTGCCAATTTTATTTTTCAACAAATAAAGAGCACTTACAATAACATAGAAATCAATATAAACATTATTAACATCATTATCATATGAGAATATGAAGTAATATATAAGAAGCACATTGTATATAAATATAAATTATTAAACAGTAAAATCTTCTTCTATAATACGCTACCATGGCTGTTCGTTTGTCTGTCCAGGATTTTAAATTACTTGTAGCTCACAAACCGTTTCACCTATTGACGTATATACTACGTGACGTCTACTATCCACTTTCGGGGTGATGATTTTATTACTCTTTATTTTATTTTATTGTAGAATCAACTCTCGTGCAGCAGGCCTGCCGTGCGACGGATGTGTACGGGCGGCGTTCTCATTCCCTACCACCTTCGCTATTCATTCTTGAGGCAGATTGAACACTTAAGTGCCAGATTAAGTGAAAGGTTAAAGAAAACGTGCTAAGTACCGTGGACCCTTGACTTACGAACTCAATTCATTCGCGAGGGCTGGTTGTAACTTAAGTTGGTTGTAAGTCAAGACTATTTGTCCCATAAGAAATAATGGAAATACCCATAATGCATTCTGAACGTCCCACAGCAACACTTACTTAACCTTTTCATAATAAAAAAGGGTTGTATAATGTGCATAATTTACCAAAACACCAATAATTTTTCTAATGTACTAACCAAAAACTTATAAAAAGTGCCTAGCCTACCAGAAACAACAATTTCATGCTGTACTCGCCATTTAATTTGACATCTTTGGGCTGCAGGAAGGAAGGAGGAGGAGAATGAAATGGAAGGTGGTTATTGTTTAGAAGGAGCCTCCTTAAACAAATCTTTTCTTTGTAAAATTGTCGAGATGGTGGATTTCGACATGCTGTACATATTAGCGAGATCAGTCACACGAACACCACTCTCATATTTCCGCACAATTTCCTTCTTCGTTTCGATTGTGATCGCGTTCTTTACCTTCGTTACCTTCTCTTCCTTCCTTAGCAATTATCGAAAAAAATTATATAAATCACTGCACTGACCGAAATTACGTCCACAAACACATGTATCTGGGCTCCGACTGACGCTTACAAACACTCTCAGCTGTTTGTTTACAATCGCGCAAGCGGATACACGTGACCGCATTCAGGTCGTAACGCAAGATGTTGGTTGTAAATCAAAACAAAAATTTTGGTCGTAAATCAAGTTGTTCACATGTCAGGCCGGTTCTATATCAAGGGTCGACTGTAATTGCAACACAAAAACTAACTTAATCAGTTTTAACATGAAAAGATGCCGACGAAAGAGAAGCAGCAGGCCGCTAGGGTGGAGTAAAGAAGAGCTGCTCAGAAAGCAGCAAGCGCATCAACCTCCGAGCAAACGAATGCTAAACGTACAGAGAAAGAGGAGGAATACTAGGAATGCTCAAGTCAAGTGTATTCGTGCAGTGCGCCGTTACTGCTATTTTGACAAAAGAATTTGAACAACATATAAGAAGCATATAAATTATTAAACAGTAAAACATTAACATTTAAGAAGTAAAGATACATTGAGTACTACTGCAGTGCTTTCAGGTATACTACATTTTTTGTTTGCCCATTACGTGCATAAATGTATAAATTTTTTGGTGTACCTACCCGAGAACACGCGACTTATAACTGACCGTGGGAGAAGCATGGATTTTAAACACGCGTTGAGTTCATCTGTCGGTGTCCCTCGTGGAATAACTGGTAATGTTTGACTAAAATCTCCTGCGAGTAAAATGACAGTACCTCCCATTATTTTGGTAGGATCTCTAAGATCTTGCATTGTTCGGTTCAAGGCTTCATAAGCTCTTTTATGTGCCATGGTGCACTCATCCCAAACTATTATCTTTGAATGTTGCAAGACTTTTGCCTTTCCAGAGCCCTTGCGTATGTTGCAAATTGGATTTTCATCTTGAGCGAGGTTTAATGGTAATTGCAATGCCAAATGTGCTGTACAGCCTCCATCTAATAATGTAGAAGCGATTCCCCATGATGCTACAGCCAGAGCTATGTCACCATTCGCTCTCTCTGCAAGAATCAGGTTTATTAAGAATGTTTTTCCTGTTCGTCTGTGGTCATACGTAATTTCCGTTTCAAACGCTCATACATAATTTCCGATTCAAACGCAAAAAGAATTTTATAGATTATATATATATTGTGGTGGACGGCTGGGGATTCAGCCCAGCCGGGATGCCTGAAAGGACCAGGAGAGGGACAATACCTCCCCCGGGCCACAAGAGGGCGGCCACCCCGGTCTGCGTGGGGGCCACGGGAACAGAGCTTGGAAGCTCATCCCTGTTGGGGCCCATGGTCACCACCAGGGGGCGGTGAGAAAATTTTGGAGCCCTGGAAAGCAGCACTTCTGCCACACAAGGAAGTACTGCTGGAAGAGAGTCCAGGTATGCCCGGAGTGCTTCTGGGTGCAAGGGCAGCACTTCCGCCACACCAAGAAGTGCTGCCGGAAGATCATCATGAAGCACCTGGAGCACATCTGGGTGGACTTTAAAAGAGGCCGCCTCACTCCATTCAAGGAGCCGGAGTCGGGTGTAAGAGGATGGAGCTTGCGATGGGAGAAGTAGAGGCGGCAGAAGAAAGTCAGAAGAAATAGAGACTGAAATGAGGGTGGATTGGGAACTATATTGAGTGTACATTGTGGATAGCAGAAGTAAAACGTGTGTGTTTTGGAATTTTTATATATATATACACATATACATATACATATACAGGGTGTTCATAAAGTCCGTGTGCAATTTAAAATAGCTGTAACTTTGTAAGTATATGTGATAGAAAGAATCTGTAAAAAGGATTAGAAAGCTTGATGTATCTAATTTTGTTTTTGCTGTACTTGGTGAACTGAAAATCCACATGAGTCTATTGAATATGAAAGAGATTCTCCCAAAGTTAATGTGTGGTGTGCTTTGGGAAAAAAATCGAGTCATAGGTCCTTTCTTTTTTGAAGGGCGTGTTGTTAATTGTGAATTTCCCCCTGGGATTAATAAAGTATCTATCTATCTATCTATCTATCTATCTGTCTATCTATCTATCTAATGGTGATAGCTATTTAGAAATACTGCAAAATGACTTTATTCCTCAACTTGAACAATTAGGACTGATAGTGAACACAGAGTTTCAACAAAATGGTGCTCCCTGTGACTTTGCTTTGCATGTTAGACAGTTTCTATATGAGAAATCTCCTAACGGATGAATTGGAAAAGGTTGACCATTTTCTTGGTCTCCATGTTCACCAGATTTGACTCCATTGAATTTCTTTTTATGTATGTCTACTAGGACTAAGTGTTTTAATCCCCTTTGTAATCAGGACAGCATTGATTGTTTAGGTTGGACTGGAGGTGTCCTCATGAATTTTAATCTGGCAGTGTTACTGCCTCCAGTACGACACATCACCGGTTGTATGGGGACATGTGAAAACGAGTGTTTCTACAACCAAACCTCAATCTTTAGAAGACTTGCAAGTCAGGATAACTGATGTGATTGCTGGTATTACTGAAAATCAGCTTGAAAATGTTTTGCGAGAACTACAGAATTGTATTACCCTTTGTATTAGTAATGATGGTGGACAAGTACAATAAAATATGTGTTTCTTCTTTCTAATCCTTTTTACAGATTCTTTCCATTACATACATTTACAAAGTTACACCTATTTTAAATTGCACATGGACTTTATAGACACCCAGTATATTATAATATAAAATTATCTTAATATGGCTGAAATTTTGACTCTTGAGTTTTCGATGCACTTACATGCTTTAAGGACATTTACAAAGAATTTGACAGTTTCTTCTGTGATGTCATTCAGTGATATGCCAAACTTTTGATACAGATCAACTGAACACATTCCAAAGTTTCACCCTTATTACAATCACGGAATATTAGAGTATTATTAACATTATTTAAGAGAACAGACCATTCTGCTTAACTAACTTGTCCATGCTATTCTCTAAAACATCACCGAGTCAAGACTTGAAGGTTCCTAAAGCCCTACTCTCTGCCTCACCACTTGTTAGGTTGTTCCATGTTTCTGAGGGGTACACTGACAGATTCACTGTGCTGAATGACTCTCCCAAAGCCGGACAGAAAAGACCACCAAGGAGAGAACAACCAACAAGAAATATTACTGGGTGTGTTTTTCTTTCTCTCCTCAGAAGTCAAAAGTCACATTCCTTTATACACTTAGCGTGGCATAAGCTTGTCATTCAAATCTTATTAGTCCTTATTATGACCAGTTGACCTTGTAGCTGGGCAGTAAAAAAAAAAAAATGACAAGTGATTCAATGCTCATGAAACCATGAATGTTTCTTTAATTAGGTTGTTTCCCGATACAGTAAATGGCGGTGGCAGTCACACAGAAACATCTCAGAACAGCAGCCCCCTTTCTCTATTTCACAGCAGTAAAAGACATGTCGACTTTGAAAACCGTTATCTTCTTCCTTTTGTCTGTAAGAATGATCTTGGAGAACATTTATCTTTTTTTTCCCCCCCAAAGGCATTCGGTATTAATGATTAACTTATACACACTTATGTTATGAGTTGCACAAGGAAAGGCTAACTGAGAAATGAGGATGCCTGGGAAAGGAAATGTTAACCAAAGTATAAACTGCAGATCTATCCTATTGTTCGTCATTACCAAAACACTAATCAAAGAATCATTAAAGCAAACAGTTAGAAACCAGGAAGACTAAAGCATTAGAAATACAGTAGACCCCGGCAAAGTCGTGGTTCAGGGTTCGCGGACTCAGTCGTTCGCGGATTTTTTCTTAGAACCTAACTATTAATTGTTAGCGGAAAGCGCAAATAAACTCCGCAATTGTTTATGGCTTTTAACGTGGCAATACTGTGCTGTAGAGAGAACAGGAAGCAACCGCTGAGGGAAACGCGGTTTGGGATGGTGAAAGTAGCTAATCCAAGAGCGTTATTCATTTCTCCTTGCTGATGATTGACTGCTGCTTTGTGACGCGTCTCCAGCTGAGTGTCCTCGTGTTTTCCATTTTGTTATTGTTTTGTTATTTTTAAACGCGCACGATGTCGTTGAACTGCTCTGCATCTTCTAAGGCTTCTGGAACTGAGCCTAAGCGCCAGAAGAAGTGTAAAACACTCCAGGAGAAGGTTGACTTGCTCCGGGAACTAAAACGTTATGCTGCAGTAGCGCACCACTATGGCATTAATGAAAGCACCGCATGCTACATAAAGAAGAACAAAGCAGTTTCTGTGATAGTGCCAAAAAGGAAAAGACCATAAGGAATAAAAATATCATCAGGATGGAACCTGCCTTGGCACTGTGGATCACCGACTGCAGGAAGACGGTAACATCATCGGTGAGAAAGCATGGAAATTGTATCAGCAGTTCGCTACTGGAGACAACGTTCCTGAATTCTATAAAGAAACGCCAGCACGAAACCCCACCAGAAGAAGACCCGTACAAAGATACGACACCTCCTGAAGCGCCTGAAGAAGAGGCGCCAACCAAGGAGTTTTAAATCCTCTGCATTGTACTGCACAGCTACTTCATCATCATCAATATCATTCATCATTGGTACCTGTACATTTTACTGTATTTTAATTAAATGAAATTATTATGTATTTACTTATAACAAAGAAAATGACAGCGCATACCAAAGAAAACGTGCTTGCATGAATTACAGTATGTATAGCGGTAACATCAGTATTTTATATTCTAGCACTGCGGGAGACATAGCAGTACAGTACTGTACAGTAGACGGGTTTACCTTTACATTCTGTTTTTAGGTAATGTATTAAGGTAATTTTTTAGGTAATGTATTAATGTATTAAGCGGAGTTTGTAATGAAATTAAAGTGCTTTGGGGGCATACTGTATTTAGGGTTGAAACTATAAAAATAGGCATTTAAGAGGCATTTTTTAACCACATCCAAAAGTTGTGGTTTTTCACAATTCGCTGGTGCTCTAGGAACGTAACCCCCGTGAATTTTGGGGGTGTACTGTACACCCAACAGATTTTTTTTTTTTATGGCTATGTCACATTACATGACTTTTCAACGATTTTCAGTTGTAGATAGATAGATAGATAGATAGATAGATAGATAGATAGATACTTTATTAATCCCAAGGGGAAATTCACATACTCCAGCAGCAAAAAATATTAAATTAAAGAGTAATAAAAAATGCAGGTAAAAAACAGACAATAACTTGAATAATGTTCAACGTTTACCCACTCTGGTGGAATTGAAGAGACGCATAATTTGGGGGAGGAATGATCTTCTCAGTCTGTCAGTGGAGCAGGACAGTGTAGCCAACATAATCTTAAACTCGATGGAAAAAAACGTCTGTGTGCTCCCGTGAAGTTAGTCGCATAATGCGACACAGCCAGCGACTCACTCCAACTAGTCTGCAACTCACTCCAATCAAAGCAAACAGTTCTGATTTTGTCTTCAGTTGTGGGGCAGGTGCTGTGTGTGCAGGAGAGCTGACAACCAATGAAAGCTCACCCAGAAGTACAATGCATTTAATGCAGTGACGAGGAGAGAGGAACGCGAGTGTTTTCGACCTCACAAACAGTACCACGACAGAATGGAAAAATGTCAGTTTATTTATATAGCACATTTAAAACAACATAGGAATGCTGTGGCCAAAGTGCAATACAATAAAAGAATAAAAGAAGACAAAATACAAAAGGGCACAAATTGTGCCTGAACTTGCCATACTTGTTAACTCACAGGTGGGCAATGTCGTTCCTGGAGGGCATCAGTGGCTGAAGGCTTTTGTTCCAACCCAGTTGATTAATTAGAAACCAATCTTTGCCAATCTCAGACCTTATTTAAATTTATGGCTCGTTAGTCTGCAATGTTAGGTTCTCATATTGTAGAGTTCATCCTTTCCAAGGATATGGTGCCTAAAACTGATCATTTTCAGTCTGTCGCATTTTTCTATTAAGTGTTTTATTAACCCAAATCATACGTGATAAATCCACACAGCAGTGTAAATGGAAACAAGTGAGATGGAGAACTGCTGACTTCTTTGTGATTTGCATTTTATTGCTAATTAGGAGCCATTAAAACAGTGCATGCAGCTGTTTAAGACTGAAATAAGCAATTAAGGGTGGGGAACCTGAACAAGCGAGGCCACTAAAATGAAGCATCAAAACATCGCTTAAACAATAAGTGCTTCATCAGTACTAATTGACTTCTCATTAAGAAACTGGGTTGGAACAAAAACCTGCAGCCCACCAGGACGGACTCTGCCCACCCCTGTGTTAACTCTTCGTACAGCACCAGCTCTACCAGGCAGCACATTATTGGCTGTAAGGAAAAGTAGAGAGTTTGACTGTGCTGAAAGTTGCCTCAGCGATTTACAGGGATGTAAACTGACATGGTCTGTCATGAGCCCTGAGATTTGCTGGTTCCCTGCCAAAGTCCATTTAGATTTGATTAGAGCAGTGCGTCTCAAACTCGGTCCTGGGGACCCACTGTGGCTGCAGGTTTTTGTTCCAACCAGATTCATAATCAGTGACAACACCTGATAACACTGATCTCATTTAATTAGTTGTTTTATTTCTCTTATTCCACATTCATAAATACACAGCAGCATGATTTTTACATTTATAAAGACATTTAGAAATACTTTCTGTTTTTGCTACAGATTCAAATGCTTAACGCTCTTTCGTTGATTTCATTCTATTTTGTTCTTTCTCTGTGCAGTTTGCTCCCTTCCTTTCACAGTATCTTAATGATGACAAATAAAACGAGCAGAGCAGCCACCCAGGCAAACAACACTGAATAATGAAAGGCTGTGACTACTTTAGAGTCAGACCCACTAATTAGTAAATAATGGATTGATGAAAAAAATTGAACGCCTGGAAAATTAGAATGAAAATCAAGATGAAAATATTGTAAAAAACATTATTCCCATATATTAATTTTTTTTTTTTTTTTAACCAAACTTCGTTTTATTTCTATATTGTTCCCAAAACACAGAATCTGGGAAATAACAGTCCACTTAATCAGCCCAGGAATCCGATTAAACACAGAAGCTGGTTGGAACAAAAATCTGCACCAAAAGTGGGTCTCCCAGGACCGAGTTTGCGAACCCCTGGATTAGATCAACTTTATTAATCTCAAGAGGAACTTCTGAATTTCATCCTCTGCTGCTGGGCCAGGCTACACCCGTCCCCAACCATAAGTTGGAGCAAATCAGTCTGATCATATGAATAAACGTACATCACGATCTAAATGTCACATGTACAGTAAAGCACTTTCAAAACATTCACCGCATGCTCCCTGCACACACAAGTTGTATTAAACCAACAACACAAGTGTGTTTACTCCCTTAAATACGTCCGCGATTCTAATCAGTAATCAATTTAAGTTATGTCATTGTGAAAAAATATATAAACATCTGCGGACACATCCGTGTCATTCCAAGCCCCGCTCTGCCCCAGGACTCACCGTCACACCGCCAAGCTGCACGTCACGTGCCGCCTGCCCGTAAAGCGTGACGACACTACAGCACATTGCGACAGAGTTTTACGCTGTACGGCAGTCGTCTTTCTCTTGCTCGTTGTATATTTACGTCGGTCCGCGTCTAGCGGGAAGGAGCACAACCGCCACCTGCTGTACAGAAGGGAGATGCGGACACGGTAAGACTCGGATTGGGCCAAGCATATCCCCGCTGCTTATCTGTAAAGAATTTTGACAAAACCTTTTACTGATGCATACAGTATACAATGGAGGTCACAGAAATTTAACAAAAATAAAGAATTCAAATTAATAACATCCAGAGGTAACGAGTAATCATTTATGTAACCAAATTCTGTTCTTGTATAATTAATATCTTCTTACCTTTAGAATTTTTCAAAATTGTGTTTTAAAAATATTCATTATGATTTTTTTTTATTTATTGTAGTTCATTTTAAGAAATTTTACAAAACTTGACAACAACGTATACAAAATAAAATCAACACAGGTAGACATTTCAAAAAATGAATAACCTCCAGAGATATCGTAGAAAACGTTTCCGTAACCAAATTTAATTTATTTTTTTTTTTTACATCATTTCAGTTTTCCAGATCTTTTATATTCCATAAGTAATATTTTTAACTCCAGCTCCAAGATTCTGAAATAGGGAATATGCTTGAATCGTTTTGATTTAGTAAAATAAACTTTACACAAAATAATTTTGTGTCTTTTCCCTCATACAAATGTAGAACAAAATTTTAAAACCCTTAAGCTTGAAATATGTCTTTAAATATTTACAAGCAACGCTTTACAAATTAATAATTTTAAAAACATTAATTGAACACGCAGATGCACCACAAACCCCTTCCAGCCCTAACGAAATAACTCATTCTGCTTGTTCTTAATTCTTATAAAGTAATAATTTAGCTGGATAAGCCTGAATAATTTAAATATCTAATTAACCTTATATGCAGTACTACATCTGTCAGAAATTCGATAGATAGATAAGAAAGACACTATATGACTTATAGATAGGTAGAAATTTTATTTATCCCAGGAGGAAATCTGGCTTTTTACAGAAACTCATTAAATGAATACACACACACATACACATATATGCAGGGTGAGTCAAAATATTGTTAACATTTGAATGGCCGAAACAATTTATTCACAAAACACACTTCATATGTGCAATGTGATTTACAGGAATGTCTCAACCTGTTTGCCATCATGTTCAACACACAAAAACCAACGAGTAACAGTGCCGTTTAAAGCCCGGACACACATTTTGTGGGGAATAGATGATACCACAGTCCGTATTCTGTCCTTCAGGTCATTGATATCATGAACTTTCCTGCTATACACACGCTCCTTCACCATAACCCATAACCAGAAATCACAGGGTGTCAAATCAGGGGAGTGTGGAGGCCATGGTAATAGTCCACCATGACCTATCCATCAACCTGGAAAAGTGTGGTCGAGATCAAAATAATCCATTATTGTTAACATAATTTTGACTCACCCTGTATGTGTGTGTATATATATATAGGTGGAGGTGAGCAGAGTGAAGAGAAGAGAAGAGTAGACAGGCCCGTTCCTTATGGTGTTCCAGTGTTGCTGATACAGTTCTTGTGTCTCACAAACTGTGTTCTTGTCGGACAGACAGTCCGTTATCCAGGACACCCTAGGCTTATCCACCTGCATATCTAATCTTTGTCCAATAGGCAGGGGGTCCAGGTGGTTTTTCACAAGAGGGCACATACTATATAGTCCAGGACCAGCCTCTCAAAGGTGTTTATGATGTGTGACGTAAGTGCCACCGGTCTGTTGTCATGAGGTAAAGAGGGACTTCCCTTCTTTGGAACTGAAACAATGCAGCATGTTTTCCATGGCACTTAAATGACAGACTGAACTGGTGACAGAGGACACTACAAAGATCAGCACGGCCCTTAAGCACTCGAGGACTGACTCCATCTGATGTTGTGGCTTTTCCTGTGTGTAACCACCTAAGTTGTGTCCTCACTTGGTCATCAGTTATGGTCAGACCATTCTAATGGTCAAAGGTAGACTCATCACTGGACATATCAGTTGAAGTGGCCATAGTGGTTGATGTGGTGTGGATGTTCTGCCTGGTCGTTGAAAAAAGAAGGTGGTGGTGGTGGAATGAAGGAAAATCTGTTAAATGGTTCAGTTCCTTGTTGGTGGGGGTGTTAATCTGGCCTTGTCTGTGCTTGTGACAATAAGGACCCTATAAACCCATAAGCCTATTAATTAAGGGTAGCAGGAAACTGAAATCATTCTGTGAATTCAGAAAAACTAATCAATCTACCCATTTTCATTCAACAGTTTGACCAACACATATAACATGGGAATATACCCGTTCTGTAAAAACAAACCCGTTATTCCAAACCCGTTCAAAGTTAAACGTGTATGGCAGTGAAATTATATATGGTATTGTCAGACCAAACCAAAAAAGGTTTTAAAAAACTACAGTAGTTGCTTCTTACGATTGGGGACATTGTCATGTTCCCTAAAACGCACACGTGATTGGTCGCCGCGCACTCCTCGGTCCCTTGTGCTGCGAATCTGCGCAGCTTCGTGTGGTCGTCCATTTGTGACGTCATAGGAATGGATATGAAAAACACTCGTGTAATTGTAGGATTTATACAGATTTGTAAATGTATTGTGTTTATGTTTTCCATATACGCTGTTTTTTCTCCGACACTCTAAACACACTTGTTTTAGATTAATTTTTAATGAGAAACAATAGGTAACGTCATAACAGTGACGGTACCCTTTGGTGGACTGGCGCCCCGTCTGGGGTTTCCTCCTCTCTTGTGCCCGACACTACCAGATTACGCTCTGCCGATCCTAAATTGAATTAGGTGGATTTGAGAATTCTACGTGTGCTATTTTGTCATTATCAGCGCTAACACCGAGTACTACGTTTAGCCGCTAGATGGCGCACAGTGCATGCAATCCTTTTACTAGAGTTTCCGCACGCAACCGAAATTAAGATCTCAAAATCCCCAAACATGGATAGCAAACCCAGCGAACCTGCTCTGCATGAGCGGATTTGGAAGATAGATGGATGGATGGATAAAAAAAACTGAAAATGGATGAATAGCTGCTGGGGGTGACAAATTCTCCACACTTTCTGCAGTGAGTTTCCACATCCACAATTTGCTTTCAGAAATGCTGCTTTCTTCTCACTTCCTACAAAACCGCAAGTAAAAAAAAACTGGTGACTCTAAACTGGCATTGATATAAGTAAGTGTGAGTGTGTGCACTATAATCCCAGCGTCCTGTCTAGGGCCAGCTCCTTCCTTGCACCTAGTGCTGTCAGGTTAGGCCCCACAGTGCCTTTAAAATATTAATTACTTTAGCATTTCACATCATTCTTTAGATAGATAGATAGATATGAAAGGCTCTAAAAAACTAAAAATAAATATGAAAGGTGCTTTAAAACGATAGATAGATAGATAGATAGATAGATAGATAGATAGATAGATAGATAGATAGATAGATAGATAGATAGATAGATAGATAGATAGATAGATCACAGGCGGCACAGTGGTAGTGCTGCTGCTTTGCAGTAAGGAGACTGTGGAAGATTGTGGGTTCACTTCCCGGTTCCTCCCTGTGTGGATAGAGCTTTGAGTACTGAGAAAAGCGCTATATAAATGTAATGAATTATTATTATAGATAGATAGATATGAAAGGCACAATACAACTAAAGATAGATATGAAAGGCACCATAAAACTAACTATATAATAGATAGATAGGGTGAAAGGCACTATAAGATAGATAACTAATAGTTTTATAATGCCCTTCATATCTATCTTTAGTTTTATTGTGCCTTTCATATCTATCTATCTATCTATCTATCTATCTATCTATCTATCTATCTATCTATCTATCTATCTATCTATCTATCTATCTATCTATCTATCTATCTATCTATCTATCTATCTATCTATCTATCTATCTATGTCTTTCCCACAAAAGTCTTTTGTGACTAATGGCAAACACCTAATGTCCCATTAAAGCTGAGGCACTACATTACGGATGACCAACATGCCATTCAGCATTCATCTGTGTTACTGGACCCGCTTATCCAATTCATGGTCTATTGGATGGTGTTTGGTGAAAGGCTTTAATTAACCTGCACTGGTGGAGGTGCCTATCCATTACAAGTCATGGAAACCATTAGTGGTTTCTGATTCTAGAATTTCTCTCTCTGACATTGAATTTTGTTTTACAGTTAGGCTTTTGGTCTTTACGGTTTCAGCTCATTTCTGGTTTGCTAGATGTTTCACCTCCTGGTGGTCTTCTCACCTTTATGTAGACTTTCCGCATGCTCATCCTCTTCCTCACTAGCTGTCACTGACTTACTGCAGCACATGTGTGCATGATGATAAAGGGGGCAGCAGGCAGTATCTTTGCAAAATAACTCCATTTTTTTGAGTAGTGGGAATAAGCAGCTTCCATGTGATTCACTAGGTGTGGTATGCCGAGGGAAATGTCAAAACTCCACCTGTGGTGACTGCATTGAGCAGACAAGCAAATAAGGAAATGTATTCTTATCTTCAGAAAAATGCAAAGAATCTGTGATAAAATTATTATTTTTTGTTTCCTTTCATTGTCACAAAGACTCCTCATAAACGCAGAAGTCACGTTTCCTTCA
The DNA here is from genome assembly GCF_900747795.2 of Erpetoichthys calabaricus. Lineage (NCBI taxonomy): Eukaryota > Metazoa > Chordata > Cladistia > Polypteriformes > Polypteridae > Erpetoichthys > Erpetoichthys calabaricus. Next base: position 194,587,033 of record NC_041401.2, on the reverse strand, counting down.
ATTGAAACCTTTGCCACTTCAAAACGGACATATTTTTGTTAAGTTTTGAGGCTTTTGTTTTCATATTTGGACACCTTCATCCCCATTGGAAACTGCCGAACAAACGAGGTGTTTTAATGTGGCAAATGAGTATATACCATGAGTGTGAAGAAATAACTTGGACTTAGAAAATACCAAACTCCTCCTTTAATTGCCTGGGTCCACAGGGCTGTGCGGTCTTAGACAGGCATGAGCTCACCATTGATTTTCAACCCCCCTCAACTTGGTTGTTTTTCATTATGAGCCATGAGGAGAAATGCTTTCTAGATAAATGGAAAGAGGAACCCCCCCTGGAGCCCTGCTGAAATTTACAGTAATGTAGACGGCAGGCCGTGAATCTACACTTCCAAGCACTTAATTCCAGGCTGTTTCTCTCAGCACTTGGCTGCTGATTCGGCTCCGTTAATGAGAGCGACATGACATCATCTCTGAGGCACAGGCAATCGCAGGTCACAAGGGACTTGAGTTTTGCACAAAAGGAAACTCAGGGGAAAAATATTTGCCTCTTTGTCACCATTTGGCATTTACTTTGAAACTGGCAGGGATGCTAAATGTACTTTTTTATTGAACACAATCAAAAGTCCATCCATTTTATGATCTCCTTATTTCTGTTTCAGGGTCGGAGAGAGTTGGTTCCTATACTGTTAGCAGCAAGAGACAAAGAAGAAATCAGCCCTGGCCATGATGCACATAGCAGCATTCACGCACAGCAAGACAATCTAAGGAATGTACGTCAGCTTGACCAGCACAGTTTTGAGAGGTAAATCTGAGCATCTGAAGGAAATCATACAGCTGCTTGGAAACAGGGAGATAATGCAGTGTCCACAACCACACACACACACACACGCACTGTGACCAGGGCAGGGATAGAAACTGGGTCCTAGGTCAAGTGAGGCGACACTGTCCTCTACCTGCATACGTAGATTCAGAGAGATCACACACACTGCACAGATGGCGAGCAGGCCGGGAGTACAACCACTGTCCTTGGGGCAATGAGACAGCATTGCCACCTGTTACAGTATGTAGTAAAGGGTGCTTACGTATTATTGTTATTTTTTGTTGTTTTTGAGTTATTACTTGTCAAATTTGTACATATCTTCAATTATGTCTATTATTATGTACTGTCCTGTTGTTCTTTTGGTGGGGGGTGCCCCAGGAAATGGCCATGATCTGACATCACCACTCCTGAGTCCTTCTTCTAGGTATTTAAGTCGGCCGAGAAGGCTCAGGAGCAGGGGATCATTTTATTAATTCCGGATTCCTAGACGCACATGTGTGACACTATACAGTATATATTTTTTTATTATATCCTAGGAGGCTTTGCCCCCTGCTCGCTTTCACTATATATATATAATCAGCCTTGACACGCACAAAAAGGTTTGGGACAGCCATCCGTATACTTGAGATTTGGCTGCAAAAATAGAAAATAGGTTGCACAGTTGTGTACAGATTGAGTCCAAAACAGAACCAATTAACAGACGAAAGGTGGCGGGGTTATAAGGTCGGTCAGAGGAAGTGATGTCATTGGGCCCGGAACTGGAAGTGATGTCGTCTGAGCCAGGTAGAATTTTCCTTGTTTGATCTGCAGGAATAACAGAGAAAGGATTATTTCACTGTGCCACTCCCTGGCCTGGCATGGAATTACCTTCTTCTGAGCCATTTAGCTGTCTCCCATGCACACGTGGGTGACTATATATATATATATATATATATATATATATATATATATATATATATATACACATATATATGGTTGAAATAGTTTACTGTCAAATAAATGCAAAGAGTACGCGACACGTGTTTCGCCCTCATTCTGGGCTCATCAGGCATACACACTCCACTGCACTCCCTCTCGGGAATCGAACCTCGGACGTCAGCGCCAGAGGCGATGCCCCTAACGTTGCGCCACGGCGTGTGGTTCGTTTATTTGACAGCATGTAGATCGGGGTAATTACATACAATCTGATTGTATGGGTGGTTACCTACCAGGTAACGCTTGTGGTTGGCCAGCAATCTGCTAACATCCGCCATGGTGCCCTCAGTTTGTGAGGAGCAGATCATAGAATGGTTGAAATAGTTTACTGTCAAATAAATGCAAAGAGTACGCGACACGTGTTTCGCCCTCATTCTGGGCTCATCAGGCGTACACACTCCACTGCACTCCCTCTCGGGAATCGAACCTCGGACGTCAGCGCCAGATATATATATATATATATATATATATATATATATATATATATATATGTTTAGTAATCCTATGACTTGTGGGTGCAGTCTCACTAGGGCATTATATGGTCTCAGTATAATACCCCTTGATTTATATTTAAGTTTTCACTACATAACCTACTGCGGTGGGCTGGCACTCTGCCCGGGGTTTGTTTCCTGCCTTGTGCCCTGTGTTGGCTAGGATTGGCTCCAGCAGACCCCAGTGACCCTGTAGTTAGGATATAGCGGGTTGGATAATGGATGGAGGAATGGATGGATGACTTGTGGGTAAAAATCTATTGGTGTAAGTGCTCAATGGCCCAGAATGTAGGAGTGAGAAAAGCGACTGTACAGGATGTCAGAATTCTTTCATCGTCCTGTTTGCCATCCTCCAGGCACCCAGCTCATATTCTGTGCCCCTTCCACCACACTATACAGTGCTTTACCTTTTTTGATCTGAGCAGGTGCAGTACACGAATGTGAAAAGGATGGACTCCATTCTGCACCTGTACCAGTTACAGATGGAAGATTGCAAGCTGCCCTTGGACATCCGAGGCAGTAGAGGTGCTGGTGGGTCTTCTTGATAAGTGATAAGTGAAAAGTGAGTTGCTTCTGCCTCAATTCATCAGTTCTGCTCACTTTAAGTAATCTAAATCTGCTCGCCTCTGTCAACAGCATCCCCTCCGATGTCCGTGTCAGTGTGGTCTCTGACCAGCTCCTTGGTGTTGCTGACATTAAGGGTGAGATTGTTGTCCTGGCACCATTGAGTCAGCAGGCCTGTGCTGGTGGTGTCATCAGTAAATATCATGATGTGACCACAAATACATTTAATAAACTAAGGCGCAATTTGTGTTTATCTGAAATTTTTCAAAATGTAACCATTATGCGCCTTAGGATGAGGTTTAGTTTGAAAAGCGCTATATAAAAATAACCAACTTGCAGGTCCTCGTGACTGACTCTTGAGTGGGCCATTTAACACACAAGGGCTCACAGTGAATTATGGAAACAGTTGAATCATAAATGCACCTTTAAAGCACCTTTAAGATGCTGTTCAGTATGGAAAGGCGCTACATGAAGTGATTATTTCTTACGCGTCTCCTTTTAATCCAGCGCTGTTTCAAATGAAGTCACATTTATTTATAATTGCATACATACAGTGCAAAGTAAAAGAGGGTTGTGTCTGGGATCACAAAGACGAGGACAGAACACAGAAATAAAATGCGGTGCCACATCAAGAACTTTGTGGAAATTTCCTCTCTTATTATTATCATTCTTTCATCTTTCATTCCATAAAATTTCCCTAAATGATTACTTGCCACATTGGCGGGTCTGGTAAACACATCCGCCATACGGTGTGGTTCTTCACTCCTCTGCACTTCTGAATTTGGCACATGTGTATATCCCTAGGAGGGATTTGGCAGAGAAGTCTGGGAAGATTCCCATGGGAATGCAATTTGAGCAGACAGCTCCAAACATGAGCCTGAAGGGCTGTCAAGATGATTGATTTTATCTCTCAAGCGCATCTTGCCGGCTTGCAGAAGCTGTGAAACCATCTGTGGTTCTTCCACTTTCATTGGACTGGCTTTGACATCCTTGCATTTGGTGGGGAAGACGTGTCGATGTCCTGAGCAAAGATTAGAGAATCTGAGAGTCTTGGTACCGTATTCTCATTCAGTGAAGAGAATGAGTCCTGAATCCTTTAGTGATGAACATCAAAGTGGAAATTTTATTCCATTGTGATTTTTTGGCTCATATCTTAGCAAATTGTATATTGTAGGGGGGCTCTCAAGAGCTGAATACAGAAACACCCATGGTGTAGTGATGCTGCCTAAGGCAGGAGCCCAGGCTTTTGGGATGTAGAACTACTACCCAGAAATGAATAGTAAGCATGGAGAATTGTATGTCCCTGCATGATGTCATGTTTTGTATGTACTGTAAAGCACCTTATATATCTGTTTAGAAATTGCCAGGCTCACAAAAGTCAAATTAATACAAAAAGTAGACCTCAAGGCTTCAGTGAGGCCTCCTAAAGATTTGACAAACCAGGCCAGGTCTTCCTAGCCGGCCTAGAATTGGCCTCACCCCTGGCAGTCTGAACTCCTGACTCCACAGGTGTACTGTACTGACTTCGGTGAGAGGTTAGAAAAATTCTATGAGAAAAGATGAGGTCAGAAAATGAAGAAAATCATCAAAATCAGAAATCAAAGAGAGAAATGTGTACCCCAGAAATGCTTACCCAAAAATCAAAGTCTAAATTCAGAGCCGAAGTCAATCTCAAAAAGTTCTCAAAATAAACCAAGTAGTCTGCCAAATGTAATCTAACCTAAGGTAACGTGAGGCTGTGCAAGGTGACCATTGTACAGTTTGTGCTGATTATGCCACTGTTGCACAACCCCAGTGCCTTGTGGGAATGATCCTCATTATAACAGGAAATACGCAAATCTGAACCGGGTGATGCTGGAAAGTAAAACAAAATAGCACAAAAAGAGACAAAGAAAAAAATCTGTAAACTGAGTTAAAAACTAATGGCAGAAAATGAATCTCCTGGTCAGGAAACCCTGGAAAACATATATGAATTATTTTTATATCTTCAGGAAAGGAAATGAAAAATTAAATGCAAATGGTATTATAACAAAAGGGAGGCTTTGGCCTACTCAGGCCCAAAATAAGGAACTGACTTTTAAAGTTGCAAGCAATCTCTTCAATGTCCCAAAATCTATGAAATACACCAAAGGACCCTTTTACTAGAAAGGACAAAGCCTCAAGTCTTTATACTGCAAATGCAATGATTTATTTGGATAGAACAAAAATGGAGAAAAGGTTTTGCCTAAACAGGCAATCCAAGGCAAACAAGTCACAAAACACAATCCAAAGATTAAAAACCAAGAACAGAAGCAAATAATTTAAAAAAAGCAGAAAATCCAATAGTCACAATGGCAGGAACTCAATGAAGCATCAATAAACCACGGGAGGATCTGCTCCCAGCTTGAGAATATAATGTCTGAGGACGGTCCTTCAATAGGGACATCAGGGTGGCCCCGTCTCTTTGGGCTTCACCCACAAAACACAAGGAATGGACGCCACTTTAAAGAGACAGTACATAATTAGTCAGTCACTTTCTAACCTGAAGAGGGTTACAGGAGTCTATCCTATAATTAGTCAGTCACTTTCTAACCTGAAGAGGGTTACAGGAGTCTATCCCAGCTAGCATAAGGGCGCAAGGCAGAAACAAACCCTGGATAGGGCGCCAGTCCATCACAGGATGAACACACACACCCAAATCACACACTGGGGCCAATTTAGGATCGCCAGTTTACCTAACCTGCATGTCTTTGGACTTTGGGAGGAAATTGGAGCACCCAGTAAGGAATCCCAAGCAGACAAGGGGTGAACTCCATGCAGGGAAGACCAGGGACACGAACCCCGGTCTCCTTACTGTGAGGCAACAGCTCTACCACTGTACCACCAGGCTTCCCTAATACATAATTAATGAATAAGAAATTAAATCAAGATACCAAGAAACATGAAAAGTAAGAATTCATGGTTAACAAAAACAACAGAAAATAAATATAATGCTGGCAGGAATAGATTTACTGTGAGCTGACCAGAAAGCAGGAGACAGAGCTGGAGGTGGCAGAGTTAAAGATGGCAAGATTTGCATTGGGTGTGACAAGGATGGACAAGATTAGGAATGAGGACATTAGAGGGTCAGCTCTGGTTGGGAGACAAAGTCAGAGAGGCTGGATTGTGTTGGTTTGGACACGTGCAGAGGAGAGATGCTGAGTATATTGGGAGAAGGATGCTAAGGATAGAGCTGCCAGGTAAGAGGAGAAGAGGAAGGCCTAAGAGAAGGTTTATGGATGTGGTGAGAGAGGACATGCAGGTGATGGGTGTGACAGAACAAGATGACGAGGACAGAAAGATTTGGAAGAAGATGATCAGCTGTGGCAACCCCTAACAGGAGCAGCCTAAAGAAGAAGAGGAGGAAGAAGAAGACTCTGTGAGAGAATTTAGAAAACTGGTGGCCACTAAATCAGAAAGAGCAATCAGTGCTCACTGAGGCAGTGTTTAGGAAACCTGCACACCTGCTGATCCATGCACTTATGTAATCAGCCCATCAGGGGGCAGCAGTGCAAACCATTAAATCAAGAAGATACAGGTGAGGAGCTTCAGTTCATGGTCACCAGAATGGGGAAGAAATTTGATCTTGGTGATTTTGACTGTTGGTGCCAGATTGACTGGTTTGAGGATTTCCGTAACTTTTGATCTCCTGGGATGTTCATTCACAATAATTGCTAGAGTTGTTTCAAAATGGTGCGAAAAACAAACATCCAGTGAGCAGCAGTTCTGTTGACGAGAGAGGAGAATGGCCAGACTGGGTTGACGGTAACTCAGATGACCACTCTGTACAACTGTGGGGAGCAGAGAAACATCTCAGAATGCACAACAGGTGGAAGCTTTAGGCGGAGGGCCTACAACAGCAGAAGACCCCATTGGATTCCAATCCTGTTAGCCAAGAACAGAAAGCCAAGGCCGCAGTGGGCACAGGTTCACCAAAACTGGACAGCAAAACTGGAAAAACATAGTCTGATGAAATCTCGATTTCTCCCAAGGGACACAGATGGCAGGGTCAACAGTATGAAGCCATGCAACCCCACCTGCCTCGTGTCAACACTCCAGTGTAATGGCGTGGGGAATGTCTTCTTGACACACTTAGAGTCTGTTAATTCCAATCAATCATGGCTTGAATGCCACGGCGTATTTGAGTATTGCTGCTGACCATGTCCATCCCTTCATAAACATCTTCTAATGGCTTTTTCCAGCATGATAATGCACCATGTCATAAAGCAAGCTGGTTTCCTGAACATAACCGTGAGTTTTGAGGTCTCAATGGTCACCAGAGCTGAAATCAGTAGAAGACCTTTGGGATGTGCTGGAATGGGAGGTGAATGTGCAGCTGACAAACCTGCAGAACTTGTGGGGTGCCACCATGTCAAGATGGAATCTTGGATCCCACAAGAATCTCTAAGGAATGTCTCCAGAGTCTTGCCCCGAAGAACTGAGAGCAAAAGGAGGCCCCACCCAGTATTAGTAGGGTGGTCCGAAGAACCTGCTCTCTAAGTGTGTGTAAGGTACTTTGTACAATCACAATTGAACGGTTCCCTTATATTTTATACTAGCTGTCCCCGGCGGCTCCGCCTGCGTAGAAGTGAAACAGGCTAAACTTTAAAAATCAATAAAATATAAAATAAAATGTAATAATTTGCATTGAAAAGAATTTATATTGATAGCTTTCGTATCCGAGGGCCTCTTGATATACAACATTTTTGGTTTTGCTATCAGGGGTGAGAATGTAGCTGCCAAAGTTTTTTTCTTTGCCAAAAATGTAAAAAGTTGGCAAGGTATCTCTGGCCAAGCGGAAGGTAGGTACCCTTGAACCAGGAGCAGACTGGGTCTCAAAACCAGCTCGGGCATCCTTCAACGAGTGAGGTGACAAGGTCGACCCACTCGGCCCATTATTCATTGTAATTTTCTTAAAATTTGTGATGAGTACGCAGCTCGCTACGTGCTATGAGCCTCTGATATGAATCTAAACTGTTGCCAGACTTAATCTGTACACTGTTGTTTAGACACAACTTAAAATCTGACGACATGCTTAGAAATAAAAATTATGTGCTTTATATCTTTATTTCATCATACTAATAATCTGGGTTGGCGCCCTGCCTGGGGTTTGTTTCCTGCCTTGCGCCCTGTGTTGGCTGGAATTGGCTCCAGCAGACCCCCCGTGACCCTGTAATTAGGATATAGCGAGTTGGATAATGGATGGATAGATACTAATAATCGCAGCTGAAAACCATTATCGCTCACACCGACAACCAGAGAACAACAAAATGCATAATCTAAACTAATTATTAGTACCGAAGAATTTAAATACTAGATATGAGATAAAATAAACTGCAATAATGTATATGCTAACCAAAATGTAGCAAAACAGAAATCGGCAAAAGGCAATTTTGACCAAATTTTTCACTGCAACGTTGTGTACTGACAACTAAAACAACTTGATGATGTAATACGGTGTATTATATAGGACTGTAGAAATCGCAGTACCGGACAGATAATGTTTAGTAGTTTAGAAAATTCATTTTAATGTCAAACAGTAACCAGTACATAAAATTTATTTTACGAAACGGCCGACCCATGACCAGACCAGAGTCAGTGGCCCACTGAGCATTGCCCTAATGGCCAGTCCGCCCCTCCCTCGAACGTCAAACGTGGGTGGAGGAGAGCATTTGGCCGCGATATTTCTGCCAATCAGCAGCTACCCCCAAAACACACATAGCTCTAATATCTCTCAAAAAAGTCAAACGTTACTCCTTAACAATCTGCTGATGATAAGGTTTGCTGAACAAACCGGGATTGCCAGCAAAGCGGAGGCCAGGTGCGCTCCAACATGTGGCGACTCGAACGGAGTGAGGAAGGCCCCACCCGGCTCCCCACTCCTGAGGTCCCGCCTCCCCTTCCCCTCGGCCTGAAGCCTCTCTCTCGGATTCGCGTGATTAAATCGGTGCCACAACCGAACTATGACACTTAGCGCAATGAGAGAAGTTGCAAAATCAACTGGAATGCTCGAGCAAATTATAGAAGAAAAACCCGATCTAAATCCATCAAGCAGTTCTCTTGTGAAAAACGGACAGACAGGCATTGGATTTTATATATATAGAGATAGTGCCATTCACAGAGTGTTTAGCAAAGACCAATCTTGCCTACTACTCCTTTTGCCCGCTGTACCCTTTAATAGATAGATTAAGAGTTGAGTAACACGCCACGCATCGTTTGCACCAGAGACATAAACCGTGGCTGGCATTTCGCTCCTCGAAGAATAAAGACATTATGTGACGAGGGAACCGTCCACTTTCAGAATAAATGACCCCTTTCACTCCGCTTCACGAATATCTCCCTCTTTTGTTTTATTTTTATTCTGAGGTCACTGCTGGCCATCCAGCAGCCACACGTTACCATGGCAACCTCTCGGCTTTTTTTTTTATTGTACTTTATTTTTTGATTATACAATGTGACAAGGATGAGCAGCTGTACACTCTTTGCAAAAAAAAAAAAGCCTTACATTTTTTGTGGCTTGCCTCATTTTATGCTGATATATTTATATATATGTATGTGTGTTTGTTTCAGTTTAAGCCAGTTTGCCCCAGTTTGCCTTTTTTTTTCATTATGTTCTCAAGGCATAATGCAATAATAAGCGGTACACAAAGTTCCTGATGAAATGGTTTGTGTTGCTAAAGCGTTGGCAATAAGCAAAGTAGAGCAGCTTACAAAAAAAATATATATATATAAATAATAAAGCTGGCTCACTGTTGCTAGGCAACGGTGCCACACTACAAGACTCAGAGAAAAGGCAGAGCCTCGATTTCTGCGGCAGAGTCCGCTAACGTGAATAGCTAAATCCATCCGTTTTCATTCTGTACAGATGAGAGAGTTCTAAACAGTCTTAAAAATAATTAGTGTGTGAATTACAACCAACCCGGCGTAAATGCGGCCAAAATCCTCCCACCACAGCAAAGCTGGACCCCCCAGTGGCTGAATTGGGCACAGGGCCTCCACCATCTTCACAGTCACAGGGTTATTAAGGGTGCCAGGGATACCTGGAGGGTCTCCATTAGCATTTTCATTTTTCTGGCAGTTTCTGAATGTGGCCCCCCTATCCCACACCCCCCCCCCCCCCACTTACGTCACACACCTTTTTTGAATTTATGTAACTCATAATGCAGATTAATTTAGAACAGCGCCAGAAAGGGGATAAGACAGCGAGCGCTCAAACCCTCTATAGAGACATAAGTGAAGCACTAAAGCAGACAGAGCAGGGCTTACCGCTGAGTCACCTGCCATTAACGTGTTTCAGGGCGATTACTAGAGCTGTCATGATACTTTTAGCATTCGTTTCTATTCCTATTGTTTTGCTTGATGATGAAATGTGACATTTGTGTTGAACAATTCGAAAAATATGTATGGAATGCTGTTGTCAAAAGGTAACGATTTAACTGGCACCCCTCCGGCACAGCTAACTGTTTTGGGTTTGTTACAGCCAGCATAGGCACAAGTGCCCTCCACACCCCTGTCTTTAAGCAAGGAGGGTCCCAACAATGAGAGGATTAATGTTAGCTGCCCTTATTTACATATTGATGCTGCCAGTGAGTGAGGGCAAGACTTTTGGAGGATGGCCTGGTGTCAAGAAGGGCAGCAAAGAAGCCACTTCTCTCCAAGAAAATGCAGTCACCCACAAGAAACATTCATGAAAGTTCAAACATTTGATTAACCAGCAGGGGCCAAAGAGTGCAGGTTAAGAGGAGGATGGAGTGAGTCCCCCAGGGTCTGTCCTTGGCCCATTACTTTTTCTGATTTATATCAATGACGCTGATTTTGGTATTGTTAGTAAACTCGTGAAATTTGCTGATGACACTAAAATCGGAGGATTGGCAGACACTGAGGAGGAAACGAAAAACAATTCAAGAAGACCTGGACAAACTTCTGAACAGAGTGTAATGTAGAAAAGTGCTCCACGTGGGCAAAAGGGACGTCAATTATAAATACGAGACGGCAGCCACCGAGATGGGATTTAGGGGTTCGTGTTGACATAACCATCCCATCATCTAAGCAGAGTGATTCTAAAAAGGTATAAAAATGTTAGGTTATGTAGTCCAGCCATCCATTATCCAACCCGCTATATCCTAACTACAGGGTCACGGGGGTCTGCTGGAGCCAATCCCAGCCAGCACAGGGCGCAAGGCAGGAAACAAACCCCGGGCAGGGCGCCAGCCCACCACAGTAGGTTTTGTAGTGAAAACTTAAATATAAATCAAGGGGTATTATACTGAGACCATATAATGCCCTAGTGAGACCACTTCTGGAGTGCTGTGGGCAGGTCTGGTCACCATAATACAAGAAAGACAAAGCAAAGGAGAGCAACCAGGTGCATCATGGGACTTAAGGACATGGCATACTGTGACAAACTCAAAGAATTACAGGCAGAGTGGTGGCTCTGAGGCTAGGGATCTGCACTGGCAATCGGAAGGGTTCCGGTTCGAATCCCATAAATGCCAATAGGGACTCTGCTCTGTTGGGCCCTTGAGTAAGGCCCGTAACCTGCAATTGCTGAGCGCTTTGAGTAGTGAAAAAAGCGCTATATAAATGCAAAGAATTATTATTATTAAACCTTATTCAGTCAGAGTGGGGACCTCGTCCAGGCTTTCGAAATCCTCAAAAGTACTGATAAAGAATATCCAGATGAGTTCTTTCAGCTTAACAGTAAATCACGTTCTCGAGAACATCAGTGGAAATGAAGGGGAAGTGCATTTAGGACTGAAAGTTGGAGGAACATCTTCACTCAAAGAGTTGTGGGGGTCGGAAACAAACTACCAAGACATGACGTTGAAGCAGAAACCTCTACAGCCTTTAAGAGGGATCCAGAGGGGACACTGGGAGAGCTTAACTATTAGAAAAACATGAGAGCAAAATGGACTGAGTGATCCCTTCTCATTTGTCACATTTCTTATGTAAGCAGTGGCGACTGTTGACAGTTCTAAATAACTGGGGACAATCAGAGACTCCAAAGTGACTTTTAAGGAAAGCCTGAAAAAAGGGGCCAGCAGCGCCTCTACTGTTTAAGGAGGCCCACCATCATGTCACTCTTTTATAAATCTTGTATCGGGTGCGTCTTTTCTTATGTTCTACCGGGCTGGTTTGGATATCTTAATGTCAGCAACAGATACAGAATAAATCAAACTGTAAAATAGACCCAAAAAAAAATAAAATAACAACGTGGTCTCAGTAGTCCAATCTGACAGGCTCACTTAACAAGTAGCGAGTATTACAGCAAGCAGAGGGTCTTCTGTCAGACGGGACTCACCCATTGCATTGTCAGGTCGCGAGATCCAAAGATAAAAAGAAACGGGTTCAAATACTCCTTCACTGCAACTGTTATCAACCTTCTAGTTGTGTTCAATTTGTAATAAAACATCCACAGGCTGAAATCATAGGGTGAACAAGAAGCACTTGCATCAGTCGTTAGTCAGGCCTTAATATTAGTTTAAGGTTTTCATGTGTGACATGCTGAATCTGATAAGATACCACTGCTGTTATGTTTACTGCTATATTTACTTACGCAAAGTTTATCTTGGACGGCCATGTTCTTCACTGATGTGTTTTTAATGTTACATCATGGGCTTTTTATTGGCAAACCAAAATTCCCTCTTGGGACAATAAAATTGAATTGAGCTGAAAGAATAAAAAGTCAAAGTCACAACTACTATTGAATCCAAGATGAGCACCCTTTATTAGAATAATGAGACCTGTTCAGAACTTATACTGATGCGCTGTGCAAGAGAGGACAGAGCCGACTATACTTCCTTAGAAAGCTGGCATCCTTCAACATCTGCAATAAGATGCTGCAGATGTTCTATCAGACGGTTGTGGTGAGCGCCCTCTTCTACGCAGTGGGGTGCTGGGGAAGCAGCATAAAGAAGAGGGACACCTCACGCCTGGACAAACTGGTGTGGAAGGCAGGCTCTATTGTTGGCACGGAGCTGGACAGTTTGACATCTGTGGCAGAGCGACGGGCACTGAGCAGACTCCTGTCAATAATGGAGAATCCACTGCATCCACTGAACAGGATCATCTCCAGACAGAGGAGCAGTTTCAGTGACAGACTGCTGTCACCATCCTGCTCCACTGACAGACTGAGGAGATCGTTCCTCCCCCACACTATGCGACTCTTCAATTCCACCCAGGGGGTAAACTTTAAAATTATACAAAGTTAGTGTCTGTCTGTATACCTGCATTGTTATTACTCTTTAATTTAATATTGTTCTTTTATCAGTATGCTGCTGCTGGAGTATGGGAATTTCCCCTTGGGATTAATAAAGTATCTATCCATCTATCTGTCTATCTAAAGCAACGATCTTCAGTACGCTAGGTCCATCTGCGTAAGACAGGTGATGGGTAAAAATGACTTCAAGCCATATGTCATGTAGCGTGCGGGTATCTGAAATCAATAAAAGTAACTTGGCAGGGCCTGTGTGTGTGGGTGTGGGTGTGTGTGTGTCCTGTCCCTTGGAGTACTCTGATTGGTCAGTTTGGCTTTGGTGATACAATGAAAGAGGAAATGCGAGTGAGAGAGGAGGAGTAAAGGCATAGGAGGGACCCTGAGAGTCCAATGGTGTTAATCCTCTTGTATTAAGGTATTTAAGTTAATATTTATTGATTATGTATTTATTACATATTTTATCACTTTAATAGTATGCATACTGTTGCTAATTATTTTTATTGGTATTTATAAAGTCATGTATCATTGTTTATTGTACTTTAATATTCTTCTAATGCACAGTCTTGGAATTTGTAAACTAAATATTTCACTATTCATTGCACTGTGTGTATAATTGTATAATGTGGCATAGTTATATGACAAATATAATAATAATATTAATTATAATATTAGCCATAGTAGTAGTAGTAATGTGAAGAAGGAGAATACTAGTAGCAAGATCTTTTCCTGTAGTAATAGTAGTAGAAGTAATAATAATAAAAATAAGAATGCTAGTAGTAATACATTACCTGTAATACCTCTAATAATAACAATAATAATAATAATAATAAGTAGAAGAATATTAGTAGTAATATGGTACCTGTAATAATAACAAGAAGATGATGAAGGATACCAGCAGTAATATATTTGCTGTTGTAATAGTAGTAGTAACAGCAGTAATAATAATAAGAAGAATACTAGTAGTAATATATTACCTATAGTAATAAGAAGAAGAAGGAGATGAAGAATAATAGTAGTAATATTTTGCTGTAGTAATAGAAGTAGTAGCAGTAGTAATATGAATAAAAAGAAGAATACAAATAGTAATATGTTACCTGTAATAATAATAATAATAAGAAGAAAACAAAAATGAAGAATACCAGTAGTAATTTATTTGCTGTAGCAAAAGCAGTAGTAACATCTACTCTCTATATATAAAATCCTAAGCCTAAAAGTGTAACGATTTTATGTGACGTTTTTATGTCACGTTTTTTGTCACTGTTTAAATCAGGCTTATTTAAAAACCTACATATATATGTTTGGTATCATTCTTTTCAGAATTTATCGAACTTTAATGTGATGTTGTTAGATTTTCAGATTCTTATTCCATTTTTAAATTATAAACTAAAATATCAAAAAAGTTGTGATTTATAAGAATGTCAGTTAAAATGAATGGATCGTTTATTTAGTCTCTTATAAATACTCATCGAGCATAGTGGACCTCAGTTTAACAGGAATACTCCAATTGGTAAGAGAGTAAATATTTTATTTTATTATTTTTACTCCATTAAATAATAATTAATTTTTCTTTTACATATTTATAGAATTTCATCATTTGACTGACATGCAGGTTAGGTGGATTGGCGATTCTAAATTGGCCCTAGTGTGTGCTTGGTGTGTGGGTGTGTTTGTGTGTGTCCTGCGGTGGGTTGGCACCCTGGATTGGTTCCTGCCTTGTGCCCTGTGTTGGCAGGGATTGGCTCCAGCAGACCCCCATGACCCTGTGTTCGGATTCAGCGGGTTGGAAAATGGATGGATGGATGGACTCCAAAAATAATCATTTTTCTTTTGTTCATTTACAGATTTTACTAATATTCTGCCCGTAACTGGGAGTTGGGCGGCGAAGGGTGCCATGGGGGCTTTCCCCCCTAGTTAGAAATAATAATAAGAATATGAATACTAGTAGTAATATATTACCTGTAATAATAACAAGAAGAAGAATGGGAATGCTAGTAGAATACTAGTAGAATATGAATAAGACGAAGAATACTAGTAGTAATATGTTACCTGTAATAATAAAAAGCAGATGAAGATAAAGATAAAGAATACCAGTAGTAATGTATTTGCTCTAGTAAAAGTAGTAGCAGTAGTAGTAATAATAATAAGAAGAAACAGTAATATATTACCTGTAATAATAAGAAGAAGAAGAAGATGAAGGATACCAGTAGTAATATATTTGCTGCAATAATATTAGTAGTAGTAGGAGGAGGAGTAATAATAAGAAGAATACCAGTAGTATTCTTACCTGTAATAATAATAAGAGGAGGCATACTAGTAGTAATATTTTGCTGTAGTAATAGAGGTAGTAGTAATAATAATAAGAATAAAAATACTAGTAGTAATATGTTACCTATAATAATAAGAAGAAGAACATGAAGATGAATACCAGTAGTAATATACAGCATTTGCTGTAGTAGGAGTAATAATAATAAGGAGAAGATGATGCAGAAGTAGATGAATAATACTACTAGTAATATATTTACTGTAGTGATACTAATAATAATAGTAATATATAAGTTGTAATAATAATAATAGTTGTGTATAACAACGAGCACTAACTGCACTCTTTGTGTTCACACTGGCCTAGCTTGTCCTCAAATTAATAAAAGGCTCTTCCAATAACGTCCAAACAAAGTAAAACAAGCAAAGTTTGCTCAGGAATGCTCGTTGGTGTTTCTTATGCCGTTTGTTAGCCATTAGCTGTTAATGACACTCTGATGTTGTGCTTGTTTTCTTTGAGAACTTTCCATTTTTCATTGGGCTAATTGTCTTCAAATGGACAAACCACAAAAATAAATGACGAGTCGTCAGCGCGGTTTTGGACGACACAGTGGCGCAGTGGTCAGCCCTTCTTTCTCTGACGGACTCGGCGTTTTGGATTTGAATGCTGTTTCAGCCATCGATGTCAGTGAAGGTTTGTCGCCCACTCTGATATTCATTACAGTTTTCTTCTCACATCTCAAAGATGTGTGTGTTCGGCTGATTGGCAATTCCAAAACGTTAGAAGGGACAGTAACCAGTATAGTACTAACCATTGTGCCACCAAATCAGAAAGGGGGCCTCCGTAAACTACACTGAAACAAGACTGAAAGTAAAGGGCAGTGTACGGAATCCCGTGTGCACTATGCATTGTGATCATGGCCACCGTGACAGGCACTATATTAAATGAGCTAAGGGCGGTGAGATTTTGGGTGGCAAATCTTAAAACGTATTGAATAGTAGTTAAGAAGAGATCGAGTGATCATGATCATCATTTTCATGTTGAGTGTAAAGGCGTGTAATCTGCTTTCATTTAAAGACAGAAAAAGTCACATCTGAGTACAATAGCTGAGTGAACGCAGAACTCTTTTGATTCCACCTTAAGCAAGGCAAGGGCGACGTGCAGCGGAGGACGAGGAGGAGTAGTAGTAGGAGGAGGAGGAGGAGGAATTGTTTCTTTTTTCTAGATCTGAAACACTGAAAATGTCGGCAACGGTTTCGGTCAGCGTGTAAGAGGAGCTGCATGCGGACTCAACGCGGTTCCTTCCCTGCATGTGAAGTGATGCGAGCGGCGCGGGCGCACAAAAGCCAACTGTCAGATTGGAGCTGCCGGAGGAGGGCGGGTGTGCCGCTCTCTCTCTCTCTCTCTCCCTCACTCTCTCTCTCTCTCTCTCTCTCTCTCTCTCTCTCTCTCTCTCTCTCTCTCTCCCTCACTCTCTCTCTCTCTCTCTCTCTCTCTGCAAAGCCCTGCTATTTATAGTATCAGCTGTTGCAATATAAAGAATTGTAAGCCTGAGTGTACATTTCACAGTCGGGAGGGAGCGAGAGAGAGAGAGCGACTTAGAGAGAGAGAGAGAGAGAGTGGGTGAGCGAGTGAGTGACAGAGAGAGAGAGAGAGGCGACGGCGGCGGACCCTCCTGCTTCCCACAAGCTGCTCTGCTCTTCCCTGCTCTGGACGCGCGCCCCTTCTCGCACTTCAACAAAAACAGTCGCCGCGATCATCTGTTCAGTTATGAGGAAGGCGGCTTACAGCTGGACGCCGGATACTCGTTTCCCAGCCTCGCACATTTCGGTAAGTTGTTTACCCCTTTCGGTGAGATACAATTCGGTAAGCTTGGCTGGGGATGGATGGATGCCCTTATTAACGGATTTCATATTTTAATGATTTCTACTCGTCGTTTTTTGTTTTTTTTTCTTTTCACCTCTTCTCAGCCCATGTTTTCCTCTTCGCACTTTGTGTGTGGCAAGCGGGTTGTGCCAGCGTCAGTTGGTGGCTGCGTCTGTGTGGTCACATTCGTACAGTGTTTGTGTTTGTCTTCATGTGTAAACTCCGACACTGAACAATGCGCGTCTACTCTGGCCTGTTAGTTTTGGAAATGTACACACAGATAAGCCTGGGAGCGGGCACGAAGAAACGGCGCTCGGCCGACTTCTCACACGCACAGTTTCCGGGCGAAAGCGCCCAGCATCGAATGGAGCATTCGTGAGTTTCAAGGGAAAGTTTTCTTCTGCGTGAATTTTAAAATTAGACATTTGGAAATGGTTTTGCTCACTAGCCAGGATTTCCGCGTATATTTTAAGAAGTTCTTCAGTTGCTTAACTAATAAGTCTGTGAAGCCATTGTTAATTACGGTTTTTATTTTGGTTTTTACATTTATGGATATGAATGTTAAATAGCAATTAGTCGAGCTATCTGCTATTTCGTTTATATAACTGGCTATTTCAAAGCTATCGATCTACCTATTAAATATAACCTTTCATTTCTACCTATTATATATCAACTTTCATTGCTTTGTGTTACATAGTGCCTTTCATGTAAATGTACCAATTAATTGTGTATAGCACCTTTCGTTTTGATTTACAAATTTCATATATCTATCTATCTATCTATCTATCTATCTATCTATCTATCTATCTATCACCTTCCTTTTTCTAGTTATACATTTTATATATATATATATATATATATATATATATATATATATATATATATATATATATATATATATATATATATATATATTTATATATAAAATATCAATTGTATGCAACACCTTTTATTTGCAGTTACATATTTTCTACAGTGTCTTTTATATCAATCAATAGATCGATCTGTTATATTGTACATTAACATGACTCCTTTATCCAAGTCCACCTATAATATTTATAATACAACTGGTGACATTTCTTTTGGTTTTCCAACTGGAGCACAGGCAGGTGAAGTGACTTGCTCATGGTCACACAGTGTCAGTAGTGGGATTAAAAAAAAAAAAATATATATATATATATATATATATATATATATATATATATATATATATATATATATATATATATATATATATAATATATTTTAGATTGTCTTTTATATGAATCATTCTTTCTACCTATCTGTTGTATATAGCACCATTCATTTTGATTTATACATTGATATAGTGCCTTTCTTTTATATCTATGTATGAATCTGTTATGTAGTGCCTTTCATATGTAGCACTATTCATTTCTACTTATACGCTTGGCATAGTCAGTCAATATATCCATAGTATATAGCACTTTTTATTTTCATTTATATATTCTATGTAGCGTCTTTCCTATCGCTCTGTGTTTGTTTTATTGTATATTGCACCATTTCATTTCTATTTAAATATTTTATACAGTGTCTTTTATATTAGTCTCTCTATCTCTCCATTTACTGTATATAGCTCCTTTCATTTTGATTTATATAGTGCCTTTCCTATCTATCAGTCCTGTTGTATATAGCACCATTCAGTCATGCCCAGGCATTTTAAATGGTGCTTTTCTGTCTACCTGTCTATTGTATATTGCACATTCCATTTCTAGTTAAATATTTTCTAGATTTCTGCCTGTCTGTCCGTCTGTCTGTCTGTTGTGAAAAAGGGCCCAATTAGGAGCAGAACTGCAGTTGTTACCCCAGAGTACAGCACAATAATCCTTCATAGGGAGGTCTAGTGGTCAATGCAATGGCAGTGGTAGCCTTTGTGGCCTTGCCAGTGACATTTGAACAAAGATTGGGGGTGCTGCGCCTTTTGACGATAGAAGGTGGTCCAGTAAAACTCAGATAGTAAAGTCAGCTGGCTCCCTGCTACCCATTATAATGGATGGGTGACACAGGGGTTGTCTGGCCTGTAATCAGAAAGTTGTACTCAGGAAAGCAGGAATAGCTACTACCACAAGAGAGAGCTCAAAGTGGATCTCTGGAGGGTTTCTAGTGGCCTGCCCTGACCCTGGTAGTAATCCCTGGCATTTTGCTGTCATTGCCCAGGCTTAAAAGCCTCTGCTGTCCAGTATGGAGCTAAACTTGGACTTGGGAGATCTGGGGCTGACCAGGGCTCAACTGATGGAAGAATGAGAGGCCAGAGGTGGGAAAAAAGGGTTCTGAAAGCAAAACAGATGAAGGATGAGCCATGAAACGTTATGTTTAAACTGAGTAATTGCATAAGTCACTCCAGCAGGTAGCCAGATAGACAGACAGGGGTACAAAACCTCTATTAGTCAGGCCTGATGGGGTAGCTAGAGTTTGTTTTTGGACATGTGTTTGTTACTTTAGTCCTACTTATTATGTCTGCATTTTGTTAATAAACCCCTCTTTGGCACATTTGTGTGACTTCCTTAGTGTTACTGTATGTGGGTTTTTCCAGGTCTGCTCACATGCGCCCTCTAGTGTGTACACTATCTATCTATCTATCTATCTATCTATCTATCTATCTATCTATCTATCTATCTATCTATCTATCTATCGTGTTTAGCTCATGTAATTTTTTATTTTATATTCTATATCACTTTATATGATATTTTATATCATTTTATTGCATATTAACCAATTTATCTTTCCATCGTATATAGGACCTTTCATTTTCATTTATATATTTTATATAGTGCCTTTCCCATCTATCTTATTGTATATAGCACCATTCATTTCTCTCCATACATTTTATATAGTGCCTTTTCTCTCGAGTTGTTGTATGTAGCATGCATATTTCATTTCTAGTTAGATCTTGTATGTAGTGTCTTTTATGTTAATTATTCCATCTACCTAATGTATACAGCCCCTTGCATTTTGATTTCTATATGTTCTATAGTACCTTACCTATCTATCTGTCTGTTGTATAAACGTGTGTTTCATTTCTAGTTGTATATTTTATACAGCCCTTTTAGTTTTAATCTAGTCCTCTATCTACTGAATGCAGCGCCAGCCATTTATTTCTAGCCATGCCGTCTATATAGTGCCTTTTCTATCTCCCCTATTGTATGCAGCACCTTTTATTTCTGTCCACCCTTTATGTGGCGTCTGCCCTGTCGGACAGTTTTACTGTTTTTATTTATTTGGGCTATTTTTCTTGTGTGAATCATTTCACTGCGGGGGCTGACGTGAGTGAGGAGAGCACAGTGGGTACAGTCGGTGCCCGCTGAGTCGTCCAGGAGCTGCAGACGCAGCTCAGCTGACTGGACATGGCCGTTCCCTTCACTGGCCTCAGTTCTCATTTTCTTAATTACAGGATGAGGACTGATGGCTTATCGACATTTGGCCCCCCCAACCCGCCCTTGGTGTGTTTGAGCCATGGCCTCCTCCCGTGTGTCCAGTCATAAATCGCAGGTTTTCTTTGTTCTCTTGAGGTTGAGGATATCTTCTCTTTAATGAAAGCGGCTCTCAAGTGACCTCCAGTGACGTTTTCTTTGACGTCTGTAACCTCCCAGATGTGCTGGTGTATTCTACATGCTTTGTGTCCTCTTGTCCATTTTTTTTTTTTTTTAACTTGTGTGTTCTTGGCCGAGTCACCAGTTGCCCCTTGGACCTCTGATTTGGTTTCGTAGTGGATGGATGTATAACTCGTTGGTATAGTTTTTATTGTTTTTTAGTTACAATTCCTCATCACGTTTCGAAATCTTCTGTCTGACATGCTGTGGGCTCAGAAACTGAATGAATGAAAGGCAGAGGAGCAGCCCACCAAATCAGCTGTGTCCTCTTCTACCTTGAATTGCACGCTTGATAAATCAGCAGCAGTGACAACAGGGCATGACCCCCCAGCAAGGCCCACAGCCACTACTTGGTTTACATTTTGAAAGTTTGCCGCTCGGATAATCCACAGATTTGAGCTAATTGGTAAAGTCCACCATTGTAAGAAATGAAAAGCGACTTTCTGTCTTCCCTCTTCCAGGGTCCCCAAAGTCTCCTTAGCAGTTGTGGCCATCTGTAGTGGTGAGGGTCGTTCTTCTCTCCATGTGACAGTGCGACTGCTATTGTGCCATCAGCCCTTCGGTCCCCCTGATCTCTGGGCTCTCCTGCTTTGCCTCCATTACAGAGCAACTCCTCACCTAACCGACCATCTGTTTGCCCCCCCCACACCATATAATTTACCAATTCCATGACAATCTGTCCACATGTCTACCCAGTCTCTTCCACCTTTGCCTCATCATCACTTCACACACCCACAGACTATACAGTACCATGCAGTGCCTGGCAGAACTTTCACTTAAGTTCCTCTTCAGAGCCACAGAGGATCCTCAAGACATGATAATGGAGCCACAACATCTCCAATGGCGTCTTCTGTGCAATTCTGACCCCTGGGCTGAGTCTGCACATCGGCTTGAGTTCAACACATCACTGAAGCAGCTGAACTTCCCCATTTGAAACACAACAGCCGGCTGTCAACACCTGAGATTACACTCAACAAAGCTGGCATCTGTCACCCTGTCAGACACGCACAGTCGGTGGCAAACACTCACCTGCCAAACCACCGCAGGCGCCTTACTGGACACAGCCTTCAGTCCACATCCGGCCCACCTAGGTATCTAAAAATTCAAGGGCAGTTCAACTCTGTCAGCTTTAGGTGTTCTCACTCTTAATACCTCATTTTATAAAGCTCCTTTCATGTTTGTGTATCTGTAGTGCATATAGCATCTTATCTGTCCATCAATCAGCACTGGGCTGCCAGTCAGATCTACAGCTGCTCTTTTTCTGTAGCAGAATGATTGGACGGCAGAATCGGAAATGTAGCACAGCAATTTTAATTTATTGTGGGTTTTACGAAACCACCTCAGGGTCAAAATCAAAAATACAGCACACCTGATGTTTGGCAAAAGACCCTCACTATGGTTCACCTCATTCAGGGGCTTCTGGTAGCCATCACCAAGTCTCTGGCAGAATTCTGGTTGGATATTTAACCCCACTGCTTGGCAGAATTGGGGAAGTTCAACCAGATGTGTTGGCACAGACTTGACTTGCAAGTACAGTCCACATAGTGTCAATGGGGTTGAGGTCTGGTGACTCCAAACACCAAACATTAGCTTGATTTAGTCATTCTGGTGCCATCACCCTGTTGGAACACTCAGCTGTGTCCAGGATTCAACTTTCTAGCTAAAAATTTGAGATCATCCTGAAGAATTCTGTGGTAATCGTCCTTCTTCATTATTCGATCCTCTTTCAAGAAAAGAAAAGCAAATTAAAAACTGGCAAGAATAGGAACAAATAAATGGCAAACCAAAATGACATAACACAGAAATACAAGGCAAACCAAAAAGATCTATCATATAGTGCCTTTCATATCTATCTATCTATCTATCTATCTATCTATCTATCTATCTATCTATCTATCTATCTATCTATCTATCTATCTATCTATCTATCTATCTATCTTTTATTATATAGTGCCCTTTACTCTATCTATCTATCTATCTATCATTTATTATATAGTGCCCTTCTATCTATCTATCTATCTATCTATCTATCTATCTATCTATCTATCTATCTATCTATCTATCTATCTATCATTTATTATATAGTGCCCTTCTATCTATCTATCTATCTATCTATCTATCTATCTATCTATCTATCTATCTATCTATCTATCTATCTATCATTTATTATATAGTGCCCTTCTATCTATCTATCTATCTATCTATCTATCTATCTATCTATCTATCATTTATTATATAGTGCCTTTCATATCGATCTATCTATCTATCATTTATTATATAGTGCCTTTCATATCGATCTATCTATCTATCTATCTATTGTGCATTTCCAGATCAAGTATTGTTATTTTTATTCAACACTGAAGACCACCCCAGATGCTTCACTACTACAGTTTTAGGTCATCTTTTTAAAGCCTGCATATTTTTACCAGGTGAATGAAGCGACTCGTCACTCAGTGAGTCAGTGCTAATGAATGAGCCAGGCCGTGCCAGTTTTTATAGCCCCCTTTTCCACAGTGAATGCCCACCCAAGGTGCTCTTAACAGGTAGTAACAATTGAGCTGACTCACTCAGAGTGGCACTCGTGTCAGTGTTGGGTCTTCAGCCAACAACATTGATGTTTTTAGAGCCCGATATTTCAGTCATTGGTGGCTCCCATTCCTTATAAAGAAGTTCATATTTATTATGTGGATCTGGACTCCCCTGTTTTTACCATGAACCAGGTACACTGGAGCACAGGGTCCACACTTTTTTCGGGAGGCTTCCCCCTTGAGCAGCCCTTAATGTGTGAGATGGCCCCCTTGGGCGTTCCTTACAATTGAGCAGCAGTGGGAGACCGTTCTCTTGGTGTGGGTGTCGTTCAAAGTTTGAAGTCTGCTGTCAGTTGACCCCAAAGCATTTTTGGAAGAGTGTCCCCTCCCTTCATTAATATAGTCCACTAATAGTTCACATCCAGCACGTTATTCTTTTATTTATTCATTTATTTATGTATTGTTTCCCTGCTGTGTGATTTTTTGTTGTGCCAAAGTCTGACATTGTGCCCACCTTGCAGGTCGTGGGCTGTTGATTAGATAAGCGATACGGCAGCTAAAGCCCTCTGGTCTTTGTCCTGTCACCGTCTTCCGAGTTTCATAATCCTACACAGGCACGGCGGGGCGCCACTTCCTCTATAAACCTGCCATATCATGTGGTGCTGCCCTGTGTTGTTCCTCTTTCCTGTCGGGGTGAAGTCGGTTGCGGTGACACATTCTTGTGCAGACCTTCTAGCTCGCCACACTGTCTCTGTCTCTGTGCTTGTGCCTTGGCACTAGGCCATTGGTGAAGGTCCAAGGGATTGGCACACAACCCTGACCACTCCCTGCACCACCACCTCAGACGGCACACTGCACATATTGAAGATGGCAATGCCAATTGGCAAAAGTGCCTTCAGAAAATGTTGCATTTGGTGATTTTTCTGCCATTCTTCTCTGCAGATCCTCTCCAGCTTGGCCAAGTTGAAGGGGACCGTCGGTGGACGGCCCTCCTCAGGTCTCTCCAGAGATGCTCAGTTGGGTTCAAGTCCCGGCTTTGGCTTGGCCACTCCAGAACATTCCTAGAGTCGTCGCTAATCCACTCCTAGGTTGTCTGCCCCATCTGAGGTCCAGCGTGCTCACTCTGCAGCAGGTTTTCATGATGGATATCTCTGGACTTTGCTGCGTTGAGGTTTCCCTCGACCGTGACTCCTCTCCGCTAGCACCACAATGCGTCTCCTTTGGATAGGTATTACGCGGGTGATGAGCGGTGCGGGTGTCCTTCAGACATGATGCTTAAAATTGAGGCCAAACAGTTCACTTCAGTCTTGGTTTCATCAGACTAGAGAATCTTGTTGCTCACAGTCTGAGAGTCCTTTAGGTGCCTTTTACAAAAACACTAGACGAGCTCCCATGTGTCATCTGTCCACTCTGCCATAAAGCCGAGATCGGTGGGGTGTTAGAGTAGCAGGGGTCCATCTGTAAGTGTCTCACACCTACAGCTAGGTTCTCTACAACTCAGCCAGAACGACCTTGGGGTTCTTGGTCATCTTCTCCTTCATTGCTCAGTTTGGCCAGGCAGCCAGCTGTAGGAAGAGTTACACGCATAGTGATGTCCTTACTATCCACTGAAGTTGTGACTTGCTTGTGCTAATCAACATGTAGCACATCGGCCCTCCTCCCTGGCACCGTCAATACTCAGTAGATCCACCTGACCCTCTAAACTCGTGTCCTGACCTCTGGTCAGTATGCCATGTTCAGTCAGTCCATTCTCAGGCATGATTGTTTCTTTTGTTATTATAATTTTTATTATCACACACACACACACACATCAATCCACACGGTGTGCTCTCCATTCCTGTTATTATCATTGCTCACACATAAGACCTCCCATGTCTCTGTTGCTCTGTGCAGACCTCCTGCAGGCTACAGTGCCGCCCGGCTCCTTCTGCCCGCCTCTCCATGACGCCTTTTTCCGAAGGAGGAATGCCTGGCACTTGAGACGCGGGTGAGTCACTTGGGCCTGCTTGCCCCTCTTGTGTGCCCAGGCTGACAGCTCTCTCTCTCTCATTCTCTCACTCCCTCACTCTCTTTCTCTGTCACTCACTCACTCTCTCTCTTTCACTCACTCACTCCCTCTCTCTCTCTTTCTTTCTCACTCACTCACTCACTCACTCACTCACTCTCCTTCTCTCACTCACTCTCTCTTTCTCTCTCACTCACTCACTCCCTCACTTTCTCTCACTCACTCACTCATTCACTCACTCTTTTTCTTTCTCACTCACTCTCTATCTCTCTCTCACTCACTCACTGTCTCCTTCTCTCACTCCCTCTCTCTTTCTATCTCACTCCCTCTCTCTTTCTTTCTCTTTCTCACCCACTCACTCCCTTTCTTTCTTTCTCACTCACTCATTCACTCACTCACTCTCCTTCTCTCACTCACTCACTCTCTCTCTCTCACTCACTCACTCCCTCACTTTCTCTCACTCACTCACTCTCTTTCTCACTCACTCTCTCTCTCTCACTCACTCACTGTCTCCTTCTCTCACTCCCTCTCTCTTTCTCTCTCACTCCCCCCCTCTCTCTCTTTCTTTCTCTTTCTCACCCACTCATTCCCTTTCTTTCTTTCTTTCTTTCTTTCTTACTCACTCACTCTCTCTCTCACTCGCTCTCTCTCTCCTTCTCTCACTCACTCTCTCTCTTTCTGTCTCACTCACTCACTCACTCACTCACTCACTCACTCACTCACTCACTCACTCACTCACTCACTCACTCTCTCCTTCTCTCGCTCTCTCTTTCTCTCTCACACTCTCTCACTCACTCTCTCTTTCTCTCTCTCTCTCTGTCTCTCACTCACTCCCTCCCTCTCTTTCTCTCTTTCTCTCTCTCTCTCCTGAGCACATGGCAGTCGGACATGAAAAGCCTATTTTGAAATTTCTTGTTATGTAACACGAGTGTTTGGGAGTGCAGAATGACAAAGGGTTTGTGGTGATGAGTCACCAGTGTCTCCTGAGGGGAAACAGTGCGAGACGAGCGGTGAGATGGCTTGAGCTTCAGAGTCGTCCGCGTCCTGCTAGGACGCTTTGGGCGTCGGTTGTTTTGAGGTTCAGCAGAGCCTGTTGGTGGTGGTGGAGGAGGACGTGGAGCTGAGGGGCGTGAGCATGTCACTTCACCTGCCTGTACTAAAGAAATGGGACCAGTTGTGTCATAAATGCTATAAGTCGCCTTTGATAAAGGAGTCACATAAATGTCTGGTCTTTTGTGGTTCACGTCTGTCCAGTTATGGAAGAAATGCGCTTCACTCTTAGTTTAGGTGAGAGAATGCCAAGCCTTTTAATTAAAAATCATACAGTGGTGGGGTCACACGTCCACGCTGGGCGGCTAATGCTTCTGGTTTATCCTTGGGGCATGTGGGCAGTCGTGGTGCCCGGTATCAGGGTGCAGTGATGGGGTGCGCTTGTGCCCCCTAGGCCTGCTGATAATCTGACTCTGCACCGTTTTTTTCATTGAAGTCAAAGATTAGATCACATTTTATATAGAGTCGGGTCCTTACGTATCTGTGCAGTGACATCCTTTTCTTACTTTTGGACTCTGTACGCCACCTCAATGGATTTGAAATGAAGCAATCAAGATGTGATTGAAGTGTAGACTGTCAGCTTTACTTTAAGGGGTTAACCAAAAATATCATATGAGCTGTTTAGGAATGCCAGCCATTTTCATACACTGTCCCCCCATTTCCAGGGGCTCAGAAGTATTTGGACATTTGCCTGACCAGCTGTTCCATAGCCAGGACCCTCGTTACTTCATCGACTATTCAGCAGGTGGTGGTGTGGAATTTGCACTTGGAAGCTGCAACTGTGAAGTCTCAATAGGAGGTCCAAAGAGCCGTCCATGACAGAAAACAAAACAAAGCCACCAGAGAGACAGCAGAGACACCAGGAGTGGGCAAGTCAACCGTTTGGTAGACTCTTAAAGAGAAGGTACACACTGGTGGGCTCAGCCACAGCAGAAAGTCTGGACAACCACAGAAGACGACTTTGCTGGATGATCGCAGAATTCTGTCCTTGGTGAAGAAGACGTTTAGCCAAACCAAGACCACTCTCTCCTGGAGGTTGGCCTAACATTGTCAAAGTTTGCAATCAAGAGAAGACTTCATGAAAGTAAAGCCAGAGGGTTTACCACAAGGTGCAGACCACCGGTAAGCCTCAACCATAGAAAGAGCAGATTAGACTTTGACAGATTGTGGTGATGAGAGATTCACTGATCTTGACTTTGTTGACGACGCTGTGATCTTCATGGAGTCAATGGAGGCTCTGATCGGGGCTCTCGAGAGACTGAGTGAGGGGTCTGAGGGTCTGGGCTTGCGAGGGTCCTGATGAAAACCAAAGAGCCAGGCCTTTAATGACCTCTTGGGCACGGCCATCAGCAGTGTGTCTGTCTGCGGAGAGAGTGTCGACTGCGTCATCAAGAGGTTTATTCACCGGAGCAGTGACATTCATGTGACTCTGGTGACTCTTCCTATGAAGTCAGTAGATGGATTGGGAGAGCATGGGGGGTCATGAGGTCGCTGGAAAGGGGTGTGTGACGCTGCCGATATCAACAAAAGGACGAAGGTCCACGTCTTTAGAGTCCTAGTGCTCCCTGTTTGTGAGACATGGATGCCATCCAGTGACCTGAGATGAAGACTGGACTCCTTCATGTGTGTCTCTTCAGAGGGTTCTTGGGTGCCAATGGTCTGACTTTGTGTTGCTCACGGAGTCCCGAATGAGGCACGTGACCTGCATTGTGAAGGAGCGTCAGTTACGGCACTACAGCCATGTGGAGCGATTCCCCAAGGGTGATCCGGCTCATTGTTGAGGACCCGAATGGCTGGACCAGGCTAAGGGGATGCCCATGTAACACCATATGGGGGGGGGGGGGGGGGTCATGAGTTCACTGGAGAGGGGTGTGTGGTGCTCCTGATGTCTCTGCAAAAGGACGAAGGTCCAAGTCTTTAGAGTCCTGGGGCTTCCTGTTTGTGAGACATGGACGCCATCCAGTGACCTGAGATGAAGACTGGACTCCTTCATGTGTGTCTCTTCAGAGGGTTCTTGGGTGCCAATGGTCTGACTTTGTGTTGCTCACGGGGTCTTGAATGTGGCACATGACCTGCATTGTGAGGGAGCGTCAGTTACGGCACTATGGCCATGTGGTGCAATTACCTGAGGGTGATCTGACTCACAAGACCCTCATTGTTGAGGACCAGTCCAAGGGGTTGCCCACAAATTAATAATAATAATTCTTTGCATTTATATAGCGCTTTTCTCACTACTCAAAGCGCTCAGCAATTGCAGGTTAAGGGCCCAACAGAGCAGAGTCCCGTTTGGCATTTACGGGATTTGAACCGACAACCTTCCGATTGCCAGTGCAGATCCCGAGAGCCTCAGAGCCACCACTCCGCCACTCCACCACATAACACCTGGCTGTGGCAGATAGAGGATGGGACTGGACCACGTGTCTGCCTGGGGGGTTGCCAACCGGGATCCCAAGCTGTTTCGTTGTGTGATGGGTGCGGTGACGCACTATACCAGTGCATGCCCCCCAACTCGACTTGACTGTCCAGTTCTTGAGCAAGGCCCTTAACTGGTAATCACTCCATCCTGGGTGTGACGTTAGTCAGCATCCAGCCACCCACAAGCAGGTGCACAAACTGGCAGGGAAAACTTGAAGGTTGGTGGCAGAATTGGCACTCCGGCCACAGAGTCCCAGTGTGGTGCTGAGGGGTCACCCGCTGCGCTCGGCTCCCAATCCGGGTGACTCGTCGTGTGGTGTGTGTGGCAACCTGCTGTAAAATTGGCGCCTGCTCCCAACCTCCTCCTCTTCCTCCTCCAGCTCTAGAACAATACTCTTTGGACAAAGGAAACTAAGATCAAAATGAATAGAGAGGAGAAGGAATGGCACCTGATCCGATGAATAGCACATCACCTGTGAAACACGGAGGACGCTGTGTCGTGCATGGCTGCCAATGCAAGTCGCTCACTGGTGTCGCTTGATGATACGACTGCTGGCAGAAGCAGCAGGCTGAATTGTCAGGGGTACACGGCGATACTGTAGATGTCCGATGCCAAACTGTTGTTCTTTTCGGAAAACAATGTCTTTTTTTTTTCCCGGCACACCCCGTGACACCAAATTTTTCCAAGTGTCCCAGACCCCCTCCCCAGTAAAATGTTGAGGTTTGTGCAGGCTTTTCTTTTAGTATCAGATGGTCAGCCCTTGGGTAGAAATTAGCAGTCGTTTGAAATCGATGCCACGTGCAGAAGATGCTTCTGAAAGACAGTGGAATGATTGATTTCAAATAATTGGGCCGCCTTTCTGATTCCCTTTGCCAGACTCCCAGGCATCCACATTTCCCAAGAAGGGTCTTGGAGAGCTCTTCAGATCTTGGGACGATGACACCACACACGTCAAAAGCTAAGGAGGGTCTGCAGACCCTCGAAATCTGCAGCTTAAATACAACAGTCAGGTCCACCAGTAGAGGGGGCTCAGATCACTTTCACCTCATCTGGAACGCCTGCTTCTAATCTGATGGAGGTGAAGTAGTGATTAATGGAGGGGTGCACTTACTTTTTCCACGTGAGACATCTGAATTTTTGATCATTTAGATTATGAGAATGAAGACTCCCACATCAGCCTGATATGGTCACCTTTATCTGCCGGCACGGTTTGCATACTGTCAGCCTTTTCAAAGACGTTGACTGTTTCCGTGGGGTGCACTTACTTTTTCACATGCCTGTATATTAAAGGATTAGGCCGAGCGTTTAGGGGCCCCCATGTTGCCAGTTTGCTGAGGTGAGTGAACCCCGAGGTCAGATCACCACAGGTCTGGAGATGCAGGCTCGTCTCCGGGTTACCGGCCTCACTCTCCTTACCACCCGTGACCCGCCGTTAGCCCAGTCCTCATATTTCATATGGGCTCAGCTTCCTTCACACGGCTGCCGGAAGGGGCTCCACTTCTGGAATGCCATGACGGGGGGGGAGGGGGGGGATGGTGATGTTGCCCTTCCGTTCAGGCCGAAGCCGTTTGTCCCTGTCATCATTCCCACAAGCGGCTGCGTTTTTTTTTTTTTGTCAAATTTTATTTTCCTTGGTTGTTATGCGACTTGTGAAAAAAAGGGAAGCTGCCCACTTCCTGACATTGTTCGGTGGCGGAAAAGCACTTGTCGGGGCTTCCTGCCTGCCTGGAGGCCCATCGACGTGTTTCTCTGTCAGTTCCTTGCAGGTGATTGTGACGCAGCAAGCTGGCGAAGTGGCCACCACACTGGTTTTGCTCTCATCCGCCAGAGACTGGCATCAGTGGAGACTTGACGGGTCCAACAAAAAAAGGGGGTCCTCGTGACAGCTGGGAGAAGAGTCGTCGGCTGCCATCCATAGGACTTCATGGACATCAGTCTGTTGGTCCACTCTTGGTTTAAGGTCAGCTCACCTCATGCTTTCCTGCTTTGGCAGAAGCAAATTGCAATACCACGATGGTCCACAGGGGGGCGCTTTCGGATTAACATGTCTTCTGTGCTTTGACCTGTAAACTGACAGCAGTTGAAGCTGAAGAGGATCAGGTGTGGGTGGTCTTGATAGTTGTACCCGTCTCTAAATCTGCCCTGCGGTGGACTGCCATTGCTGCCAGGGTTTGGTTCTTGAGTTGCTTCTGATGCTGCCAGGGGAGGTCTCAGCCTCCTGTGACCCTTTTGGAAGTATTATGGTCTGTTATGAGCTTTAATAATGGCTGGATGGAGAGACGGTAACAGGCAAATCAAATAGATGGTTTGAATGTCTGATCGTTTTGATAGTGAAACACCTTGAAGGGATGTGCTGCTCTTTGTAAAAGGCGCTATATAAAGTAAAGGTTTTCTGATTTCATGTAGCGCCTTTCATAAGCAAAAGCCTTCTCTCAATGTGTTTGATAGAAAAAGGCACAGCTGGTTTTTCCTTTAATTGGTGGGAGTGCCCCTGCAGGCAGTGTGCTGTGGTGTGGTGCTAAAGGCTTTGGATGTCAAACCCTGAGGCTGTGGGTTGAAATCCCACTGCTGACACCAGTGTGTGACCCTGAGCATGTCACTTCACATGCCAGAGCTCCGATTGGAAAAACAGAAGAAATGGAACCTTGAGTTGTACTTCAAATGCCTTAAGTCGCCTTGGATGAAGGCACCAGTACCAGTCACGGGGACTGAAGCTGTTTCCGTATTTCTTCACTGTTAGCCTAATGCATCGGTTTTGGAGACTTTGTGATTTGATATAGCGCCTTTCAATAAGTGCTTCACAGAAAGAGCCTGACTGTTTCAGGGTCACATCATAGTAATGGTGGGGGGTGAAATCGGACCTTGGTGGTTTTATGTAGCGCCTTTCATAACCAAAACTCTTCTGAAAATGATAACAGCACAGCTGGTTTTTATATTTGGGTAATGGAAGGGCCACCAAACTAAATGGCTCCCTCAGGGTCACACCATGCATCAGTCATAGGAACCGAAACAGAAACTCGTAAGATCTGATATAGCGCCTTGTAGGGTTGATTACCAACTTGTCCCTTGTATTTAAGCCCCCCGGGGGGCGGGTGGTCAGGTGACTTGCTCAGGGTCACAGAGCGCATTGGCATTGAGCTGACCAGTAGGTGGCGCCTCAGGACTCTGCTTTAGCTGTGCCTTTGGCATGAGTGGCTGTGAGTGACTCGGTGGTGCCGCCTGCATGAAGATGAATATCAGAAGGAAATAAACATCATCCAAGCTTTTTTTCTGTTTTAATCTCTTTTTCGTGCAATGATGACTTGCACAGTTGCATGACAACCACAAGCAGATATTGAGCTTGGAATTATTTTCTCTAACCGGCTTCCTGCTAGGTGCTTGGGGACAATCTGCTCCTGTGCTAGACGCCCACAGTGACATTCGCCCAGGACGTTCGGAGCGCTCAGCGGCTTCTTATTCTGATAGACGGACTCATGCAACATCAGCAGGTGGTGTCTGGCATTTCTGCTTTACCAAGTGTGCCCACGCCCTGGTGTGCCCAGAGTGATCTGTGTGTCTAGACGGAGTTTCCTGCCCGCCTGGCTGTCTTGAAAATTAGACGTCTCCTTCTCCGAGGTGTGCGTGTGTATGCTGGCCATGGCTGTCACAGAGAGGTGAATGAAGGGACAAGGACTCGGAGGCAGACCGGCCCGCCATTTAGAGCTTCACTCTTAGGCTGGCAGAAGTGTCCTTGCAGGCTGGCAGTCTTGGTGTCACATTTGGCACGAGTTTTATGGTGGGGCCGTTCCGGAACTTTCCTCAGTAAACATGTCTGTCCCTCTTTGGCTAATGAGAAGCGAAACGCGCAGATTCACACACCTTTCATGTCACAAAAAATAAATCAACGGTATGTCTCGGTTGGCACCTGCTCATTGGTGATGCCATCTTACATCATCATCTTCATCAAGCGAGAGCCTTCCAGACACCTTAGAAACTGTACTGGCTAATGGCCTCTTCACAATGCCTGATTTTTAAAGTGGGTTTCCATCACAGACTTTATATACATAATCTCAGCGTGGCAGGGGCACTCACTTTGACACCCCCCTCCCTTATAGTCGTGTAGTTTGACATCACCAGCGACTCAGAGTCACCCCGAAAAAATCAAAAGGGGTGAGCCTGCAATGCTTTGGAAATGTGAGCCTGTGCTGGAAAGTCGTCACAGAGTCGTGCCATTTTTGTCACCCTCTGAAATTTCTAGCTGTGTAATTTGACCTCCATAGGTGACAAGATCAACGACTGCAGTTGTCATTTTTGACGTCCACCTCTGACTATTGATCGTGTAGTTTGATATCCCCAGTGACTCCAATTCACCCTGTAAAAGTCAAAGTATGCCGGCAAGTTGTCACACAGTCACTGAGTATGTCATCCCCTGAGACTCCAAGCTGTGTCATTTGACACCCTTAGGTGACGAGATCAGCTGTTGTCAATTTTGACACCTCCTCTGGCTACAAGTCATGTGGTGTGACGCTGGCTTGGATTGAAATTATGTTATGTATGCACTTTGAGCTACTTTTTGTATGAAAATGTGCTATATAAATAAATGTTGTTGTTGTTGTTGTTGAAATGGCGACCCACACCAGTCGTGTACTTTGACATCCCCAGTGACTCGGACTCAGGCTTACTTCACGATACTTTGGAAATGTCAGCCTATTCTGGAAGGTCATGGCACCTGTCATCCCTGGAGATTACAAGTTGTGCAATTTCACACCCTCAGGTGACAAGATCAGCGACTGTGAGTGGAAGTCACATAGTGTGCCACCGGTTAGAACCGAAATGGTGACACGTCATGTAGTTTGATATCACCAGGGCTGAGCTTGCGATGCTTTGGAAATGTGAACCTGCGCTGGAAAGTCGTCACAGAGTCATGTAGTTTGTCACCCCCAGAGAAACCTACTGGGGTCATTTGACATCTTTAGGCAACGAGATCAGAGACTGCAGTTGTCAATTTTGATACCCATCTGGCTACAAGTCATGTAGTGTGACGCTGGCTTGGATTGACATGGTGACCCACCCTGTTGTGTAGTTTGACATCCTCAGCGCCTCAGCCTCACCCGACAAAATCAAAGGGGCCGAGCTTGGGATTCTTAGGAAATGTGAGCCAGCAATGGAAAGTTGTCTTGGAGTCGTGTAGTTTGTCATCCCCTGCCATTTTTGACATCCGTAGGTGACGGGTCTAGCAACTGCAGTTGTCAATTTGACACCCCTCTGACTAGAAGTCATGTAGTGTGATGCCACCTTGGATTAAAGTGGTGAGACCCCAGAAGAAGTGTAGTTTGACGTGCTGAGTGATTCAAAGGAAAAGAGCTTTCGATACTTCGAAAATGTGACCCTGTACACACAGTTCTGTAGTCTGTCACCATCTGAGATTTCTATCTGTGTAATTTGACGTCCTCAGGCAAGACAAGATCGACTGCCGTTGTCAGTTTTGACGTCTCTTCTGACTAGAAGTCATGTAGCTTGACGCTGGCTTGAATTGAAATGGTGACCCATGCAGTTGTGTAGTTTGCCATCCCCACTAGGAATGTAGTGTGACCGTCCCACAGTCGTGTAGTTTGACATCTCACCCTGACAGAATCAAAGGGGTCAGCTTTTTGTACTCTGGAATTGTGAGGCAGCGCAGGAGAGTTGTCATGGAGTCATTTACTTTGTCATCCCCTGCCATTCCTAGTTGTGTAATTGGACTTTATTTAAGTGACAAGAGCAGTGACTTAACTTAACATCCCTACTGACCAGAAGTCATTTAGTGTGATGCTGGCTTGAACTGAAACAGAGACCCATGTTGTTATGTTTGTCACCCTCTGAGATTTCTAGCTATGTAGTTTGGCACCCATAGGTGACAAGGTCAGCAACTGCAGTTGTCAATTTCTGACATCCCCTCCAGCTTCAAGTCATGCAGTGTGACATCCCCAGTGACTGGGACTCACCCTGTAAAAAATCAAAGGTGTGAGCTAAAAGTATGCTGGAAAGTTGTCACACAGTTGTGTAGTTTGTCACCCCCTGCGATTCCTAGTTGTGTAATTTGACGCCCTCAGGTGACGGGTCTAGCAACTGCTGCTGACAATTTTGACATCTCTTTTGACTAGAAGTCGTGTAATTTGACATCCTCAGAAACTCAGCCTCACCCTGACAGAATCAAAGGGGGTCAGCTTTTGATACTCTGGAATTGTGAGCCAGCACAGGAAAGTTGTCACGGAGTCGTATAGTTTGTTATCCTCTGACATTCCTAGTTGTGTAATTGGACTTCATTTAAGTGACAAGAGCAGCGACTTAATGTCCCTACTGACTAGAAATCATTTAGTGTGACACGCCAGTTGAATTGAAACAGTCCCATTTAGTCGTGTAGTTTGCCATCCCCACTAGAAATGTTTAACTACACGACTCTGTGACAACATTCCAGCACTGGCTCCTCCCTTCTGACTAGAAGTCATCAAGTGTGACCCCCCCACTGTCATGTAGGTTGACATTCCCAGCAACTCGAACCCACCCCAACAAAATCAAAGGGGTCTGCTCACAATACTTCGGTAATATGAACCTGCACTGGAAAGTAGTCACAGAGTCGTGTAATTTTTGTCACCAACTGAGATTTCTAACTGTATAGTTTAACATCGATAGGTGACAAGATCAGCGACTGCACCCCAAGGCTACAAGTCATGTAATGTGACATCCCCAGTGACCCACCCTGTAAAAATCAAAGGTGTGAGCTCCAAAGTTGTCACGCAGTCGTGTAGTTTGTCACCCCCTGCAATTCGTAGTTGTGTCATGTGGCGTCCTCAGGCACAATGAGACCAGCTACTCAGTCTCTCCCGCCTAGAAGTCATGTATTGTGGTCCCTGGGGCTGGGGTTATGTCCACACTGCTACATCTTCATTTTAAAACTCGGCTTTTCTGCCACACTACCCTGGCATTTTTTAAACCCCATCTTGAAAACGACGCCCAGGGGCGCGCACTTCTGATGACGCTGGCTCAGCATTGCAGTGCGGATGGGTGGAAGCGCAGAGTCTAATTGCTGTCTGATTGTTTGGTGCTTTTAACGTGGCCCCCTCACTTGATTGGTTCCTGCTCATTATCCCGCCTCAGTCTCTGATTGGTCACCCTTCACCCAACCATATTCCAACATGGAGTTTCTTTCCATGGCACTTGTTGTGTGTGTGGTTTACCTTTAATTCCTCTAAATTATGTTTGTGTACCATCTGAGTGCTGCTTACGTGTGCAAAAGGCAAAGCATTTACTGGACGCTACAATTTTGTGATAAAACCGAGATGCTGTCGCCGTTATCCGTCCCTTTAAGGATATTTCCGTGAATATGCGCGTGCCCTGTGTAGGCGAATGTCTGCACCGTGTACGTTTTCGATCATTCAGGTGTAAGTGGACATAACTTTCATAAGCTATGTGAAAATGCCACTGCTGGCGGAGCTTCGTCTTCACTTCGAAACTCCATTTTTTATATGAAACTGTAGCAGAGTGGACGGGGCTTGGATCTTCAGGCCTCCATTCCGGTGATTTCTTTTCTTTTTTTCTTGATCCCACCTGGCATTTTTGAAGAGCTGCACTTTTGAACCCTTGTGATTTTTCTCGGCTCGCTTTTAATTAGAGGTCTTGAGCCCTTTTTCACCATCCCCTTGCGTCATGTGTGTTTTGTCCTCATCTGCCAACCTCATCTCAGTTACGGTACTGACGGCGTCGGGTTCAAGAGGCTCCCAAAATGGAAGAGGGGGCCAGGAGCCGACCCGCTCCGTCACAGCTGACTTGAAGGTGTTCTCTAAATCATGGAGTGAAGCTCCTCTGATGGTAGAGCCCCCTTCTGGTGGGCAGACTGGCACTTTACAACAAGTATGTTGATTTGCGTTTTTTGTTTCTGCCCTTTGTGTCTTTTTTTTTAGGTGTAAAGAAGCCATGGCCACCAGCGCAGTTCCAAGTGAAAACCTCCCAACCTACAAGCTAGTAGTAGTGGGAGATGGCGGAGTTGGGAAAAGCGCCCTTACCATCCAGTTTTTCCAGAAAATCTTTGTTCCCGACTATGACCCCACGATAGAGGACTCCTACTTGAAACACACCGAAATCGACGGCCAGTGGGCCATCCTCGACGGTAAGCTGACTCGGCAGAAAAACATTTGAACGAAATGGGGGGTCCGGAGATGAAATGTAATGCACGGGATGATAAAGCGAAGAGGCGGTCTGACGACTTTCTCGATCCACTGTATAGGAAAGGTGTCCTCTGTTAACACTTGCCATTCCCTGTACGTCTCCGTCGTCTCCCGAGTTTATCAGGTGGACGCCTATACAGGGGTTCTTTGGTCCCCTGTATCAGAAAATGGATGCGCTGGACCAGCACCACCCGTGGGGTGGATTGTCCCCTTTTGTGTGTTGGGCTCCGTTACTTTAAGCACTCTGATCATCGAGCTGGGAAATTGGGAAGAGAATCCAGCTGTAATTGCACAAATATTCTGAAGGAATTTCAGAGCGCGTTGCATAAGCCATCGCGTCATCTCATGCTGTGATTCACAAACCGGGAGGTGTCAGCCCCCTTCCGGTAATTTCCGGCCCGTCTCTTATCATCTGTCACGCGTCGCCAGCTGTGATCTGGGTGTTCTCGGGCGCCTCAGGCTCCTCTTTGACATGTGTGTAGGAGGGTCTTTCACAACGGCTGTATCATTAAATACGGCAAGTTACATAACCGGGGCCAGCCTGCCGGAGCCTCCCGCCGAAGTTCTCCTGACGCAGCTGCTGGCTTCACGTGACTCTCTGAACCTGCTCTGAGCTCTGCTCCGGACCACTGAGGCCCCTCTTCCCACAATGCGGAAGGCTGTCGGCCTAATAGTACAAATGAATAGGTGTGGAAAAAATCAAAACGCTTCAAGGCTGGGGCAGCAAGCAGTCCCTAATCGGACCCTCAACCACCCCAATCCCCCCACATTGCTATGCTTTAACAATACCAAAAATGGTGTGGGCCTTTTAAGAAAGCAAAAAAAAAATGCACAAAATAACCTTAAAAATGCCCACTGGGGGGCTAAAACCATCAAGACCCAGCTAGTCACAGGGCAAGTCACAGGGTCTTTATGAATAAAATATTATCTAAAATTGTTCTGTAATAAACCAAAAAAGCTCCGCGGAGCACAAAGGCAAAAATAAAAAGGTGCTCCCCCCCTTAGGCAATCCAAGGAACATGAAGTCCCAATATGATCTGCAAAGTGCGTTGGTGACAACACCGACAGAGCAAGAAGGTCAACATGCAGGAAACCACAATCTGTATTGTGGCAGGTAGGGGGCGCCACTGAGCCCCAGCCTCCACACACAGAGCACAGACGCAGCCACAGGTTCAATGTAAAGTGCATTTAATTATACAAAAAATACCTTTCTTCACAAAAGCCCTCGCAAGCGCAGGTCTGCTTTCCACCAGGCAAGGCTTGTCCTCCACCTCACAACTCCCAACTCACCTGGATCAGGCGGAGCGGCTTCTTTTATGCCTGACCTGGAAGTACTTCTGGTGTTACAGGATTACACCCTGGGACCTCCTTAAAATGAGTGAGTCCTCTCCCCACGGCTCCCTTTGGTGGCACGCACGTGTCCCAGCAGGCCTCTCCGTCAGCACTGCAGTACAAATGGGAGCTGCTGCCATCTGACATACTGGAGGATGCCATAGCCACAAGAGACGGTCCTCGCCTGTCCTCCTGTTATATGTCCCCAGCCAGGAAAACCATATCCTTCTGTTCAGGCCTCCTGTCCGGGTAAGGAACCACCCTCGCTGCTGGTCGGGATGCCAGTCTGTCCACCTTGGCACCTACTATATATAGAGATATATATATATAGTTGCTCTCTAAGACCAAATTTTGACTCTGAGGGTCCCAGTGAGTGTTTTTTATTTTCTGTGTGCTACAGTTGGCACACCAGTGCCACCTGCTGTCTCAGAGTAAGTATTACAGTCCTACACCCTAAACTAAACCTGGAATGAACTAAAAGGCTGTTAAGTAGTGGCCTTTATAGAATTGCACTAATGATGACATCATGCTGCGCCAAAGCATGGTGGGATGTGTAACGATGATAACAATTGTTCCAAAAACCCACAAAATCTTGGCACCCATTGGAAAAACAAAATGGTGTTGAAAACAACAGTAAAATAGTATAAACTTTGAAATGAGGAATCCAAATGAAAAGCACACATCAGAAGCAAATTGTCTGGGCCATTAAACCCCAGAAAAGATGTTTAATACAATTATAAAGCCCCACAAAAAAGTTGAATATAAACGTAAATTACACTTGCATGACAATGGTACGATGTTTAGAGTTTCTGTCTCAATTTTAAGGTTTTCATTTGACTCACCTCACAAAACGCGCATAAATTCTGAACGTTACATAATAAAATTGTTTGTTTCATGACAAGCCAACATGCCACACGATGCCACTGTCGGGCACCATGATAAACAAGAAGGTATTATAAAGAGATCGGTACATAGATATGAAAGGCACTATATAATAAGATAGACAGAAAAGGCGCTATATAACAGATAGATAGATAGATAAACATGAAAGGCACAATATGATAGATAGATAGATAGATAGATAGATAGATAGATAGATAGATAGATAGATAGATAGATAGATAGATAGATAGATAGATAGATAGTGTCGCAGATTGAGGCCCTTATCGTCCTCTTGAACCCTCTGACTCGACTCCAGACACCAGGTAAAACTCCAAATACTACCTTTATTTGAACAATAACGTGCACAAAGCACCCTCCACTCCGCAATATTCATAAATCAATAAACAATACAGTAATCAATCCTCCACACTCCCAGACACTTTGCCACCCTTCCTCCCAGCTCAGCTCAGTGTACTGGTTTCCCAGAGTCCTTTATATAGTCCATGACCCGGAAGTGTTTCTCCCTTCTGTCCATGTGATCA
The DNA here is from genome assembly GCF_900747795.2 of Erpetoichthys calabaricus. NCBI lineage: Eukaryota > Metazoa > Chordata > Cladistia > Polypteriformes > Polypteridae > Erpetoichthys > Erpetoichthys calabaricus. Next base: position 194,547,280 of record NC_041401.2, on the reverse strand, counting down.
TGAACACTTCCAGGTCGGATAAAAAGCTCCTTTCTTCAACCCGGAAGCACGTCGTTTCCTCTTGTCATGTGATCATGACGCACCTACGGGTTATAGGGCAAGTAAGAGTCCGGCAGCCTCCCCACAGCGACTCCTGGTGGTCCCCATGGTATCCAGCAGGGCTGTGCATATAAACTACAATGTCCATGAGGCCCTGCTGGAATTCGGGAAACGTCCACACAGTTGGGAGAGCTCCACCTGGTGGCCTGGGGGTGATGGCAGGAATATTTAGCCGGCCACCCACCACAATAGATAGATAGATAGATAGATAGATAGATAGATAGATAGATAGATAGATAGATAGATAGATAGATAGATAGATAGATAGATAGATATGAAAGGTACTATATAATAAGATAGATAGATAGAGTGAAAGGCCCTATATGATAGACAGATAGATATGAAAGGCACTATATGACAGATGTGAATTGCACTATATAATAGATAGATGATTAACTTAATTTAAATTTTTACAGAAGCTCAAAACATTTAGCTTTTTCAGTAAAGTACGTGTTGGACTGAAGGCCGTGTCCCCAGGGCTGCGGTTGGGTAATGCAGATAAAGTGGGGGATTCGATTGTCAACACTCCACTAATGGGATGTGCGATGTTCCCCTTTTCCAGCTTCATCCCAGACTTGACACGGCTGATTTGTGAAAGTTTCTGCTTGTGTTTTCTTGCAGTTCTGGACACTGCTGGCCAAGAGGAGTTCAGTGCGATGAGAGAGCAGTATATGAGAACCGGTGATGGATTCCTCATCGTGTACTCGGTGACGGACAAAGCCAGCTTTGAGCACGTTGACCGCTTTCATCAGCTCATTCTGAGAGTTAAGGACAGGTGAGGACACTTGTGTGCCCGTGATAGCTGTGCGACACCCGCGATGCCCTGGCACCCCCTCTGAGTTTGGTTCTTGCCTTGCACATAAAGCTGCTGGGATAGGCTGCAGCTTCTGTGATCCTGAAATGTATAAACTGGTAAGGCTGACTCTAATGGAGACTTGGCCCATTATAAGCTTGTAATGGTGAGTGTAACACGTTCAGCAGTGCCAGCCGCATGGCAGGATACCAGTCTATTGTGGGGCAGTTTGATTCACACCCCATATTTGCATCAAACAGAATGTGGCATGAGGTGAACTGTGTGTGAAATGGAGGATAATGAAATGTTTGATCTGAAGTTTTCTCATTCCATTTTGTGTGAGTGCGCTCAGCGGGCCAATGATTATGAACAACTCTCCTCCTCTGCTTATATCATGTGATTATCCAATCAGCCAATCATGTGGCAGCAGCACAGTGCATAAACAGGGTTGAGGTAAGGAACTCCAAGTCCCATGATGCCCTGTGGGACTGCGGGGCACTGCTGCAACCCAGGGGAGCTGCCATCTAGGGTTCTCGTGGGGGGCAGTACCCTAAAGGTGCTGCTCTCCCCCATCCTTCCATTTCTTGGGTGTCCCAGCCGGTTTGGGCTGCTGACCGTCCCATACAGCAGATATTTGTGTACATAATGTGGAAAGTACGTCAGATCAAATTTCATTTGTCACATACAAATTACATAATGTCATGGATGGCCGGGGCCCTTACCCTGCCGGGACACCTCTTCCTTGGAAGGACCAGAACATTACCTCCTCCAGAATACTAAATGGCAGCCCCCCAGGCTGGCAGCGGTGCTTCGGACTCCTGGTGGGCTTCATGGGAGATGGAGTTGGATACAGCCCTGTTGGGATCGGGGGGGTTGGGGGCTTCACCAGGGGGCGCTGCAGCTACTCCAGAGCCAGTGTGGGCGGTTCTTCCGCCATACCCGGGAAGTGTTGCCGGAAGTGGGGCAACAAGCGACTGGAGCACTTCTGGGTGACTTATATAAGGGGCCAACAGAGACTACTTGGGGAGCCAGAGTCGGGAGGAGGGAGACAAAGCTTGTTGAGGAGGAGAGTAAGAAAGAGAAGAAGAGGAAGAAGGAAAAAGTATTGTGTTTGTGCGTGAGACTACATTGTGCCTGTGGGAAATGAGGAAGGTGTTTCCCACGAGGTGACAAAAAATAAAGAAACTTGTGCTTTCCATCAGTGTGCCTCCTGCGTCTGTCTGTCTGTGTCGGGTTGGGTGGCTGGCATGCCCCCTACTGGTGTCACAACATATAATGCAATATGTAATGAAGCGTGTAGTCACTTAGGTCTCTGTCTTTGAGAATATAAAGGAACGACAACAATGCTTGACTTTATAAATATTCAGAAATCATTAATAGGATTATAAATAAATAACTGAATAAAATAACTTAATTATTTAATGTTGGAGAGTTTACCAAAGGGCATTATGTTATTGTAGACAGACATACATCAGTCTCGGGCAGGCAGTGTGGCGTAGCGGTTAGCGCCTTGGACTTCAAACCCTGAGGCTGTGGATTCAAATCCCACGACTGACACCACAAGTCAGTCACATGACCTGCCTGGGCTCCAACTGGAAAAACAAAAGAAATGGAACCAACTGTGTCTCAAAAGTCGTAAGTCGCTTTGGAGAAAGGCGTCGGCTAAGTAATTAATAGTAGTACATTGTGGTGGTCTGAGGGAATGACAGGCTTAAACAACGATACATTTTATGGTGCCATCTTTGCCGTCCCCATTTACTTTAACGAATTAAACAAAAACCAACGCTCGATGTTGTGAAAATTGAAACAAGAACTGCTGCCACCAGAATAACGTGGGCACGACAACTAAAGACTGCTTCGTCTGCCATCTGATGAGCGAGGAGCTCCTGTGCTCCACTCGCTGGGGTAAGAAGTGGTGTCTCCTCCCGGGCGGTTGTGTTTTTATGGCCCGGAGACCGGAAGGGGTAAAGTCGGTTACCCTCATTGGGAGGTTTCTTTGCACTATTGAGGAAGAAGAAGAGCAGCAGCGCCCACCTCTCAGTCCAGGCTGGTACCACATGCCAGGGAGGAACTATATATAGATATACATAATTAAAGTAGTGTGTGTTTATGCAGTGTGTGGTACAGAAATTATATTTTTGAATTAATATGCCCAATGACTTCATTTTTTTTTTTCTCATTTAGGGAATCTTTTCCAATGATCCTCGTGGCGAACAAAGTAGACCTGATGCACTTACGGAAAGTTTCAAGTGAACAGGGCAAAGAAATGGCAGCTAAATACAACGTAAGTATGAGTTGGTGATGGCGCCCCCTGGTGTTCTCAGGTCGGCGCCGGAGGCATTTTTGGAAGTCATTTTGTGATTTACATGCTTTGGGACTTCTAGTTCATGACACCAGTAGGCTATGGCATTCAATTCAATTGCAATTGATTGGTATTAATGTGCCCACAGGGTGCCAAGTAAACATTCCCCACACATTTATCCCACCACTGGCACCAGCCTGGACCGTTGACACAGGGCAGGTTGGGTTCATGCTGGTGGTGCCTCAGCAGAAACTGAGATTCTTCAGACCAGGCTTCACACTTCCCCAGTTTTGGTGAACTTGTTGCCCACTGCAGCCTCACCTTGACTGACAGGAGTGAAGCCTGACGTGGCCTTCAGCTGTTGTAGCCCATCGACCTCAAGGTTTAACATGTGGCACATTCTGAGATGTCTTTCTCCGCTCCCCACAGTTGGGCAGAGTGGTCATCTGAGGTAGAGTAGCCTTTCTGTCAGCTCGACTCACTCTGACCTCTCTCATGAACAGAACTGCCACTCAGTGGACATTTTCTGGGGTTTTTTTTTTTGCACCATTCTGAGTTGTGTGTATAAATCCCTGGAGATCAGCAGTTCTAGAAATATTCAAACCAGTCCATCTGGCACCAACATTCATGCCAGGGTCCAAATCACGGAAATCACACTCTGGTATTTGATGTGAACAGGAACTGAAGCTCGTGCGCCTCTTTTAGCTCTTTTTGCAAACATATTGTTGGTTTAAAAAGATTCTTGTTTGACCTTTTCAATATAAGCCATACGTTTACGGTTATCCCTCTCCTTGAGGGGTTTTATGCTGTATTTCTAGTTTTTTGCCTGCTCCTAATTTTTGGGCCTAAACCAGCAGAAGCCAGCAGGTAATATGTGGGGCCTAACTGAGTTAAGCTGAGCCTTTACTGGTCAGACCAGGGAAGAATCTGGACAGCTTGAATGGCTTTGTTTGGAGGCCTCACAACTATTTTGCCTGGGCAAAAACTCCATTTTCTATCTTTTGGGGTTTAGTTTTCTTTTGAATATTTTTGTACTGAGTTTTGTTTGGGGTTTAGTTCTATTAGAATTTTCCATCTGTTGGGATTCTTTTGCTTAACCGGAATAAATAGAAAGGTTTTATTTGTTTTTTAGGCCAGGTGTTTCAGAGGTTATCCTCTCCCTTTGTAGGGCTTTCTCTTTTAAGGCCTGCCTTTGTGTTTTTTTTTTTTGTTTGAGGTTTTAGGCCATGTGACTTTTGTGTGTGTTTAGGCCTTTGTCACCTCTGTCATAACACCATCACTGGCACTGCCATTAGCCCTGCGCTCACTCGCTTGCCAGTCGTCATGCCAGTTCCTGGAGCTTTTTCGCTTCCATCTTTCTTACTCTTTGCTTTTGTTTCTGTTTTTGGTTTGCAGATTCCTTACATAGAAACAAGTGCCAAGGACCCACCGCTTAATGTGGACAAAGCATTTTACGACCTCGTACGGGTAATTAGGTAAGACTTTTCAGCCCCGCCGTGGTGTGACCGCGAGCTTTCCCAGTAGTGACAAATAATGGAGACGTACTGAACTGTGATTTTTGAGTTTGTTTTGTGTATAAAGAAAATTTTATTTAAATTTTGTAAAAAGATTTTCCTAGACGGTGAGGGTGGTCTCCCACTACGCCCGTTTGTTCAGTCCTGTGCCCTTGTGCAATTGTCCCCCCTCCCCCCACTCCCCCGCTGGCTTGCACTCACACTGCACATTAACGTTCCAGGCCCGGGCGCGCTTTCCTCATCACCATGTGACTTCGTGTAAACATCACATACACATCACTTCCCCCCCCTTCCGACTTTAATACCACCGTGTCTGTACCATAACCTCAGTGTTGTTTTGGACTCTTGTCTGTAAAGACCTGTTCTCAACAAATCTTCACATTTTCAACCACTTTCCTATGATACGGGAGGCTGACCCAACACCTTTTTACGTGTCAAAGGCTCGATTATGACCACAAGATCTTCATTAGAGATCTACTTGGACCAGAAGATTAGTACATTAGAACACTCAGGACAAGATCAGGCCATTCAGCCCAACAAAGCTCACCCAGTCCTCTCCACTTATTTCTTCCAAAAAAACATCAAGTCGAGTTTTGAAAGTCCCCAATGTCTTACTGTCTACCACACTACTTGGTCATTTATTCCAAGTGTCTATCACTACTTGGTCGCTTATTCCAAGTGTCCATCGTTCTTTGTGTAAAGAAAAACTTCCTAATGTTTGTGCAAAATTTCCCCTTCACAAGTTTCCAACTGTGTCCCCATGTTCTTGATGACCTCATTTTAAACTCACCGTCTCGATCCACTGGACTAATTCACTTCATAATTTTAAACACTTCAGTCAGGTCTCCTCTTCATCTCCTGTAAAGGCTCAGCTCTTTTAGTCTTTCCTCCTAACTCACCCCTGTAGCCCTGAATCAGCCTAGTTGCTCTTCTCTGGACCTTCTCTTGTGCTGCTATGTCCTTTTTGTAGCCTGGAGACCCAAACTGCACCCAGGACTCAAGATGAGGTCTCACCAGTGGGTTATAAAGCCTGAGCAGAACCTCCTGTGACTTGTACTGCACATGTCAAGGCGCTATATAACCTGACATTCTGTTAGCCTTCTTAATGGCTTCTGAACACTGTCGGGAAGTCGATAGCTTAGAGTCCACTGTGACTCCTAAATCCATCTCATGAGGTGGACTCTCGATTTTCCAACCACCCATTGTGCATTCAAACCTCAAATTTTTACTCCTTTGTGTAATTTACAGACATTAAATTTCATCGTCCACAAATCTGTCCAAGCCTGTCTGCTATCCAAGTCCCTCTGTGATGATATAACAGGTTCCAAATTATCTGCTAATCCACCTATCTTGGTATCATCTGCAGACTTAACCTGCTTGTTCCTTATATCCCTATCTAAATCATTTATAGATATTAAAAATAGCAGTGGCCCCAGCACTGCCCCCTGCTGGTCACCACTCTTAACATCGGCCAGTTCTGATGAGGTTCCTCACCCCGTCACCCTCTGATGTCTGTGTCTGAGCCAGTTCTGCACCCGACACCCTGAGCTCCCACTTCTTTTAGTTTGATGCCCCAACCGTCATTGTGGCCCCTTATTAAATGCTTTCTGAAAGTCCACATCAATAACATCATCTCCTCCACTCTGGTCATATCCTTTTCTTGCTTCCTCATAGAATGCCATCACATTAGTAAACCTCGACCTCACTCTTCTGACCCCATGCTGACTGTCAATCTTTAATAATTCCTTCCATTCATTTTCCTGTGATGCCCGTTAAGCTTACTGGCCTCTAGTTGCTTGGATCTGCCCTGTCACCCCTTTTATATAATGGGATGATATTTGCCATTTTCCACTTTTTCAGATACGATACGACAGACGTCCTGTTGTGGAAGGCATGGCTCTTATTCGTGTCCCCCTTTACGACCCGCCAGCGTTCAGAGCCAGACCAGGCTTGACATGGCGGCTGGAGGGCCTGACCTCCGTCCTCAGACGGTACTCTTTGGACTGTCAGATTGCCACCACTACCTTGTAGTGCTGGAGTGGCTTGTGTGTCTCGATGACCCCTGAGAGCCACCACATATCGGTGGGCTTTTTTCCCCCTGGCAGGTTTCAGGTTGGAGGCCGAACGAAATTCAGCACCAGGTAGGGAGCTCAGCGTGAGGCCAACCACCCCACTCCGTAAAACTTCCATCGAGTTACAGAAACGATGACGAATGTTCCAGTTACAGAGCTGGTAGAGTGGGCTTGTAGAGTGCGCAATGCATAAATAAATGTTTATGTGTTGCGCCACCTGTTGGAATAACAAATGCAATGCATATGTCTCTGTGATATGCCATTTGGTGTGGAGTGGGCTGATGAAAGCCCCCAGCTAGGCCAGAAGATATGACAGGCAGACCTTCGCAAGACCACCTTATTCACATCTTACTTATTCAGGACAGCTCATGGGCTCTCCTAAATCCTGCTGGAGTTTGGAGTCGTCTCCTAAATTGGGAACTTTTGATAAGATGCCCTTCCTCCTACTGCTATGACTAACTCTGTGCCCCCCTGATATTTTGGTGCCAATTAGCACCGCTTTCCTTCCCTGCCATCCCTTGGTAAATATGAGACCCTGATTTGCTTTCTCTTTTCCTAGGCAACAGATACCAGAAAAGAGCCAAAAAAAGAAAAAGAAGACCAAGTGGCGCGGAGACAGGACGACGGGCTCGCACAAACCGCACTGCGTCATCTTGTGACAGACCTCCGCGGGATGGAAGGTGATGGACACCCGTGAACAAAGGAGACAACGCGGGCTGGGTAGGACCCCCGCCGTTGTGATGTGTTTTTATTAAGGTTTATTCCTGGCGACTGCTCCCCCCCAGGAGACGCAAGAGTCTCTGCCCTCAAAAGACAGACGGAATGGAGCAACGTGAAGGAGACCCTTAAAGAACGTTAAAAAAAAAACAAAAGAAAAATGGCGTCTTGAGCTCCGGTGACCTCTAATGGGCCTTTCTAAAGATGAAGGACCACCCTCGGCGTGGCTGCTGAAACTCCTCACCGTATCCATATGCCTTTTCCACAGTTGCTCCTACTGGAGCTCCACAGCTGTTTGTAAGCGGTGGTCAGACACTCTTGACCAAGAAACGGGGTCCGGGGGGACTTTATGTCAAATGAATGCTGACTTTTTCCACGCCCATATTGGGGTGGTCCATTCAATGAGGTGAACCATTTGTGAAGAAGGTTCAAGAGGATGGATGACCCTCGGTCTGTTGATCCTCACTTACTCCGCAGTTTTGCAATTAGCCGGCCAGCGTCTTCATCGTCATGGAACACGTAATGACATTAACCGCTGGTGGAGTCTTCTTCAGGGATGTTCATAAAGAAGGACAGCAGCCCACAATGCCAACACGCCACCATGGCAGGAAGGTGACTTGTGCTATTCCACTAAGGGGATCAATCACTTCTTCCACATTCACTTTGTCCTTTATTCATTCTTTGGAGGGGTCCGCACTCCCACACAATGGCCCCTCACATTTCCGCATTTGCATCCTCCATCTCTTCATTGTGGTGGCATACGAGCAACTAAGTCTGCCCTCTTCCTCCTCAGGAGAACGGCTTTGCACCGACGGACCACTTGACATTAATGGATGTTGGGATACCTGAGCCAATGAATGGATTCTTGATGGAGGGCAGACCGCAGTCCCACAAGACCCCCCACTTTAGTATCTCACAGCGGAACAGAATCGAACCAATGACCCCGGATGGCATGGCATATAGCGCCTTTCTCAAGTGAACTCTCTTTACAAGTGCATTTGTGTTTTTTAACACTGCAGAACAGGCTGTCAGTAACATGATGCCGTATCTTGGGGGGGGTCCTCAGGTTCAGTCATGGGGGCCGTCATGTGGCTGCAGGCTTTTGTTCCAACCAGTACCCCAGTCCGTGTGTCATGGTGACTTTTGATTAATCTCGTTGGTCACTTGGCTGTTTTGTCCCCCACATATTTTGCATTTAGAAAACTATTTATGAGAAATATTTGTATTTTTTCACCATATCTTTAAATGTTTCATTTAATTCTCGTATGTGTGTTACCTGCTCCCTTCATTTTATTCCAATAGTGACAATTAGTGACAAGCAGAGCAGACAGCATGGACAAATGACACTGAATGTAAATAATCAACATAGGCCTTGGTGTTAACGTTTGCAGTGCACCATCTATGTAATCCATGCAGCAGTAAAATGCATTGTTCCAACAGATGGTGCATCACAAAAATTTGTCATAATAAAAAGTGTTGCTGTTTATGTGTTGCGCCACCTGTTGGAATAACAAATGCAATGCATATGTCTCTGTGATATGCCATTTGGTGTGGGATTTGTAAAAAAACAGCTTGTTGGAATGACAAATGCAATGCATTTTATAACTTCAAATGTTTGTAATGCACCATGTGTTGGAATAACAAAGCCATAGCAACCGGATGGACACACAGATGGACAGTTGTCCTTTCATTAAGATGGATGTCTGTGATGCACCCTTTGTTGGAATGGCAGAGACATAGTAACTGGATGGACACGCAGACATTTGTCCTTTTATTAAGGTGGATATCTGTGAGGCACCATTTGTTGGAATGGCAGAGACATACTGTAGTTTCCAGATGGACACACAGACATTTGTCCTTTTATTAAGGTGGTTATCTGTGATGCACCATTCGTTGGAATGGCAGAGACATACTGTAGTTTCCGGACGGACACATAGACACTTGTCCTTTTATTAAGGTGGATATCGGCGATGCACCATTCGTTGGAATGGCAGAGACATACTGTAGTTTCCAGATGGACACACAGACACTTGTCCTTTTATTAAGGTAGATGCCCTTCACTTTAGAATGCAATTTCTTGTGGTATATTCACAGGCAATACAATTGAAGAAATAACTTAGACTTGAAAAACACCAAACTTTTTCTTTAACTTAGTAAGAAGTCCAATTAGAAGAGGAAGTTGGATGAGACAAAAACCTGCAGCCACAGTGGGGGTCTCCTAGGACTGAACTTGCGAACCCCCGCTGCATTGCACTCCAGGCTTAAAAACGAAAGTAAAGTGAAGTGGACGCAGTCCGTGCCGACGCAATTTCTAACTCTTCAAGTGCAGTTTAACAACAGGTGGGCTACGTGACTTACTCGGGGTCACACAGAATTCAACCAGCAACGAATGCCTTAGCCACTAAGCCATATTGAGAACTTCAAGCCGGTTTAAAATCCTTGGATATTATGAAGGCCCCCCCCCATCATGATTTAGGTGCCTGTCCCCCCCCTCACAAGTGGACCTCGGGTTTTCATTCTCGTAGAATGTTCTAGAGCTCCAAACTATTGAATCCAGTGTTCCATCCTTTTTTCAGGAGAACCTGAAGGTCGACTTGGCCTTGTCAGACCCCACTTTTGAGGTGTGCTCGGCCATCTTGTCTGCGTTTAAAACGTGAAGAAGAACATGACAGGGCGAGGACTGAAAACGAAAAGTTAATGGAGAAGAAGAAATGGCGGAGTCCGAGAGCCTGTTTGTATTAGGAATGAAAGAAAGCAGTGCCAAAAAAAAACAACATGGAGGTCAGATTCATTCCAGCAGCCGGCGTGGGACTTGAGACTTTGTGTCAAATACTGGAAGGCAGCCAGCGTGTAGCCCACTCGTTCAAAACAAAACAAAGAAGACCACCCTTTCTAAGACGTGCCCGCCCAATGGAGGTGTGCCCAGCGTTTTGTGACTTTGGTTGTAACTCTCGATTCCGACACCTTCTCTTTTCTTTTTTTTTGTTTGGAAGGTCTTTGTGGGGGGGATAAAGGGGTCTGAAGTCTCCCACCGTTATCTATAAGGTTCTTCAAAAAGTGACTGAAAGTTGCCTTCTGTTTTGAGACGATTTCTTAGAAATCTTGAATGTCACGAGACACCCTGAAGGATGCCCCCTCGGGACAAATCACGGATGATGGCAGCGGACCCGCCAGTAGGGGGTGGCACCCCCCCCCCTCCATGGGCCCCAGTGTCTGTGAGCTGATGACATTCGTTTTCCTCCAGATGATGGAGTGTCTGTTTTATATTAGGAGGTTCATTCGGACACGTTCTTGTTTTATGTATTTTTAAAATGCACTGGAGATGATGGAGTATTTATTGAATTTTTCCACCATTAAATGGATGAAAAAACAAAAATAAAAAGGTCTCTCGTTTTTTTCTTTTTCTCTCTCTCTCTGAGTACAGATTTGTTCACTTACTGGCAGCTCCTTTTTGCTCTTAGAAGCTTTATGTAGTTTAAGAGCATTTTTGGAATAATAAATCTCTTATTTTACCAAGATTCGAGAAGGCCCTTTTTTATTCCAGCCGGGGTTTTTGATGGGATTCCCCCCTCTTTTGCTGGCATCACAAAACTACTAAATGTCACCGTGAGCACCAATCTGCAGCCAGGGGCACCAGAAATTGTGACGTCATCCATTTTCAAACATTGGCTGCCTCAATGCTCCATGCTGGGAGTGGGTGTAGGACACGTCGTATCCCAGGATGAATTCCAAGACGGTTGATAAACACGGGCACTGGCCTCATTTTACTAGCATTGTGACACTTCGGCCTGTAGGGGTAGCAATGAATCGAGCTGCTCTAAACTTGAAGCCCCCCAGACATTTGAACGGTCATCAATGAACTGAGCCGCTCTAATCTCCCAGGTGGATATTCTTCCTGTCCTTGAACTTGCCCCCCGATCCACAAATAATTTCTCATGTTAAAAATGGCTTGCCCACCTAATCATTTCCTGGATCCCCCCCAGTGCATTTTCTGATGCCACACCTTGCTCAGTTCACTTCACCTGACTGTTTCAGCCTTTACTCTTCACTTCTGGCCTCTTTGCTTTTTCTTGCCCTGTGGTAAACTGGTGCCAACCTTGTGCCCACTGCTGCTGGGCTCAGCTCTGGTCCCCTTGTTAACCCTGACTTGGTTTAGACAGATGTGAGAATGTTGTGCTGTGTTCTTAACAAGGTGGAGTGGCACAGTGGGCAGCACATCTGGCTCACGATCCTGGGTTCAAATCCTGTGCCCAGTTGTTATGTGAGTGGAGTTCCACATTGCGCACCATTTTGTCTACATACGCTGTTATGCTGACAATGAGGTCCTCTCTTGTCCTCGGTTCTTTGGAATATCATCCAGTGATGGGTGGCACGGTGCTGCTGTTGCCTTTCAGCTTAGTGACTGGGGTTCAAGCTCTGGGCTCTCCCAGTGTGGAGGTCTCATGTCCTCCTTGTGTCTGTGTGGGTTTCCTCCTACAGTCCAAAGACATGCAGGTTAGTTGGATTGGCGATGCTAGAATGGCCAATCAGGGTGTGTGTGTTCACCCTATGACAGACTGGCACCCCGTCCAGCGATGGTTCCTGCCATGTGCCCGATGGCTCCCGCTGCCCTGCTCTGGATAAGTGGGTTTGGACGATGGATCATCTTCTGAACTTTCTATTGAATAAACAGTCAACAGCCTGGAGATAAAAGGAGGAGGAGGACAGAAAATCCAAGCATGAAGGCATCCAGGCCTGACTTTCTCACCTCCTGCTACAAGAGTGAGGCTCTCAAACTTCCGACAGAAACGATTCCCACGACCAGCTGACCGCGGAGCCTTGGCACGCAGCTAGAAACAGCAGATGAAGCGTCTCCCACGGAGTGTTGCTTCTTAACAAGTCCCAGACGGCAGCCGAGGGGCTCGCTCTCTTTCAGCAGTTTGAACGTTAGGCTGGATTAATGGAGGAAGACGTAGTCGGACCCGGGGCTGTCGGCCTAACCGGCTGATGATGGCCCATATGTGTAATTTACTCTTTTGTGTTTTCTAATTTTGCGCTGTAATGCCAATACTGTAGTAATGTATTCAACCACATTAAAACTGATGGCACACACGACAATGCTACATAAATATGACGGGGATGAGCTCTAAGAGTCTGGCACCCAGAGGGTCTGCCATTAATGCATGGCAGACAACTCGTACCCACACACCTTTCACGTCGCACAAAATCAGTCGGACGCTCGGATGATGGTGCCAGCATCAGACTGGCATCAGAGCATTTGGATTGAGCCCTGATGTGTGTGTTCACCCAGCAGTGGACTGGGGTCCTGTCCTGGGATTGTGCCTGTCTTATGACCAGTGCCAGCTGGGATGGGCTTCAGCTTCTCAATAACTGTGCCCTGGAGTAGTGGATTTGGAAAATGGATGAATTTTAGAGCTGAATATTTTTATTTACAAAATGTGTAAACACAAATATAATAACCCACCTTAATAAAAGGACAAGTGTCTGTGTATCAGTGTGCCCATCTGGTTCCTTTGTCTCTGTCATTCCAACAGATGGCGCATCACAAACATTAAAAATGCTTTTTTTACGAATCCCACACCAAATGGTAACAGAGACATATGCATTGTATTTGTTACTCCAACAGATGATGCCTCACAAACATTTACAGTAATAAAATGCATTGCATTAGCAATTCCAACAGAGGGCACAGCAAACATTAACATTGCTATACCAAATGGCATATAATATAGACATATGCATTGCATTTATCATTCCAACAGGTGGTGCATCACAGACATAGAATAAATTGTATTTCATTCGTCAGTCCAACAGAAGGCACGCCACAAACATTAATGCTACTTTAACAAATGCCATTCTACATGTCATATAATAGAGACATATGCAATGCACTTGTCATTCCAACAGATGGTGCCTCAACTTACAGTAATAAACTGCATTGCATTAGCAATTCCAAAAGAAGGCACAACAAACATTAACACTGCTTTAACGAATGCAATATCAAATGGCATATAATATAGACATGCATTGCATTTATCATTCCAACAGGTGGTGCATCACAGACATAGTAATAAATTGTATTGCATTAATTATTCCAACAGATGGTGTATCACAAACATTAATGCCGCTTTTACAAATGCCATACTACATGGTATATAATAGAGACATATACAGTGCACTTGTCATTCCAACAGATGGTGCATCAGAAAAATGTATAGTAATAAAATGCATTGCATCAGCAATTTCAACAGATGGCGCAATAAAAACATTAACACTGCTTTTACAAAACCCACACCAAATGGCATGTAACAGACATATGCATTGGATTTGTCATTCCAACAGATGGTGCATCACAAATACTGTCTGTATTATTAATATTAGTATTAACATTAATAATTTCCCTGTCATATAACATAGCAGTTATTTGTGTGGTTTATAAGATAAGTGGATTTGAAGGATGGATCGCTATAATATACTGTAAAAAAAAAACACATACTGTATATATGGATAGATATAGTGGCCTGCAGAGGGCCTCTGAGAGTTCAAAACCCCAGACAAAACTACACATTCAACTGTCCCGGGTTCAAGTAAAATATTTTTTTCACCAACTACCTTTTTCAATGGCTCTTCACAATCACATTTCTCTTCTTTCATTTTCTTTCTCTTTTTTTCTTCTACTCCTTCCCCAGGTGAGTGCTCTCCTTCTCCTCTCTCGACTCTCCCTGGCACACTCTGCCAGTGCCAGGATATTGTCTGAAGGTAGCACTTCTAGATGAGACAGAAGGCTCTCAAAGTAGGGGCACTCCTTCCCTGCAGTCCCTCAAATACACCCCCATATAACTCAGCTGGGTTGCCCAATGGGACTACGGTTCCCAGCATACCCTGCAAATGTGTGATTGGGTGCATTGTTTCAGGAGCACTGCCACCTAGAGTATTGGGAGAGCATATAGTTTTGAAAGGCTGTGTCCTGTGGTCCTTCCATTATACTGGCCTCCCAGCTCAATAAGGATTTGTTGGGATGGCAGTCCATCCATGTTGGCATGCCATGCCAGCCTCCTTGCTCATACAGGAAGTGAGGGTCATACTGGGCGGGATGCCAGGAGCTTCACATGAAAAGAGTCTGAATTGAGATTTAATACCCCACAGAGGTGGAGGTCAACAGACCTGAGGGGCTGAGGAGGAGCAGAGGACCTCTTTAGCGTCTACATATACGTAAGTGCTGATCAGTTGACCACTCTGTAGGCACGAACCAGAGATTTAAACTTAACATGCGCTGTATGGCCAGGAGCAGAATCCACAAAAAGGAATATCTGGGGTGCCAACTGGGTTTCCCTGCATAATGATTTCAAGTCCCACAAAAAAATAAACTCCCTTGGGCTTACTAGCCCACCAAATATCTGGGCAAGATAAAGTAAATTAACCAGCTGGTTAGCCCATAAGGATTAGTCTATTCCTCAGGAGCTCCATCCAGTGGGCACCTCTTGCCCGAGCTTTTATGGAGTGTGAACTAGAAGGGGCAGAGTCAGTTGTTGCCCTCATTAGGTGGTTTCACGGCACTGTGGAGAGAGAGAAGGACATGACAACGTTAGCAGTGGCGCCCCCTCCTGTGCCGGAGTGTTATGACATTCCTCGCCAGAGCCTGTGAATTGACCCTCCGACGCTCCCTGTGTGACAGCTGCCAGAGGGTGCCAGTGTGCTGTTCTGAACACCAGACATGCCACTCACTGAGTGTTGAGTCATCTACAGTGGCGTGGTGGCACAGAGGGTTGCAGAGGTCCAGAGGTGATAGGACCGAAGGCTGGACTGAGGGTTGTGCTGCATACGTCGTCAGATGGGGAGACCACAGCAACGTTGACCCTGAAGGACAAGCTGCTCATCAGCCCGGGGGCTCATTTAGATGACACACAAGTCTTCAGAATGTATGAGGAGGACCCCAAAGAAATTGCCCCAGCTGCACACGGGCCACAGCCTGACCGTATGTCTCCAAGTGACCGTTCTGTAATTCGAGAAGTAAACACAAAGTCACTCGAGAGGGGCGCGACGCCCGAAACTGTGAATCAGACAAGCTGCCCGCCCAGCACTGGTTAAACAAGTGAGGCCACATATTTAGCAGCTCACAATGCCGGATTACCCGATGATCCTCGGCGGCTTCACTTTCATGGAGGTGACAGCGAGCTCATCCTTCCCGTCTGCTCTGCTTTTGTGTTATTACTTGTTTTCGATCGGCTCCCAAACTCGCCTCACGCATCCTCAAAGTGTAACTGCACTGTTTTGCCTCCGTGCCCGCTTTACTTTGCCATCCGCAGTCTTGGCTCCTCTTTTGTCTCTCCAGGTTTCTATGGACAGGTCTGGCACTGATGATGTCACTCAAAGCAAATGGGGTGGTGGATGCGTCCTTTACAACTTCGCCTGGGGCAGCAGAAAAACTCTGGAGCTGACCATGACCATCACACATCACACTGGAGGTCCGTGGCAGCAGTTTCAGGACGGAAATTAAGATTAGGGGCTGCAGTGGATGGCATGTGGTACAAAAAGCTAAGATTAGGGGGGGGTTACTTTGTATTAGGGGTTAGTGGGGTTAGCGCGTCACTCAGTTTGACTGGTGCCAACCTATGCTGGTCCAGGCATTGTGACCGGGTGTAGTAGGGACAGGTCACAACAGCGCAGAATAGCTGGCACACCACCTGGGCCGTCCCATTTAATAAAGTCCTCAGGGGGCAAAACAAAAAGAAGCTCCACTGGCTGGTATTGCTGTTACAAAATAGGGTCCTTCACGGGAGTTCCGTCGGGTGGTCTGCTCAGCTTGATAAAGAGACCCCTCTGACTGGGCGGCCAGGCTTTTTATATCATGCAAGACAGAAGGGGCGGGGCTAAGTGTCCTCATTGGGCGGCGAGAAAAGAAGAACAAAGCGTTAGCGACCGCGCACCCCCCATGGCGGGTTACCACATACATCAAGTGAGCCGGCGAGGAGATCCTCGGACACGCATGTGTGACAACGTGCAGTGACGTCACCTCAATCCCGCAGCTGCTGGCGTAGACCTGCGGTGACGTATGGTGCTGAAACTCTGCAGGTGGGCGCATCTCAGCTCTGGCTGCTCGAGGCTGCCCCCTGCTGGCACCTTCTCCACTCTTCCTTTCAGCATCGAGGGGCTTTTCTCCCACAGATCTTTCACAGCCTCACTTTGCTCAGTGTGATCTCCCCGTCCTGTGACGTTTCTCTCTGCGGTGGTCTTCACAGCAGTTGCAACATTTACATACAAAAATCCACAAAACAAAAAAATTCCAGTATTCCTTCTCCACACCTAAGCAACTTGAAACGTGTGATTTAATGCACGGCCAGGAGGTTTGTTCCTCAACTCCGAGAAAGAAGTCCGGTGACTCGGTTCTCAAGCAACACTCACCGGCAGCCATGAGTTTTAACGGCTCTGCCACCATAGTGCCTTTCTACAGCCAGCTTTAGGATTTTTTAAACTAGGCTTTAAAAATATTAGATAGATAGATAGATAGATAGATAGATAGATAGATAGATAGATAGATAGATAGATAGATAGATAGATAGATAGATAGATAGATAGATAGATAGATAGATAGATAGATAGATAGATAGAATTCTTTGAATCACAGATGAACAGATAAATAGGAAAGACACTATCTAATATATGAAGCTCAATGTGTGTGTTTGTTCTTTATACAATTCCACGCCATCGGTCTAATCTCAATAACATTTTGTACACTTATCCCTCTTCGTCAGGAGGAGACCCTACACTACTTTAAAACCCACAATTTTGCCAAGTGGGGGGGGTACTTTGACTTGTTTTGTTGTTTTGTTTTTTTCTCCTGCAGTTTGAACGACAGTGCCACCTGGTGTCTCAGAGAAAGTAAAACACCGGAACTGACTGAAGGACTAAAAGGTGCAGAACTTGAAATGACTTACCGGGATAAGGCCGGGGGCTGCTGCTAGTATATTATGGAGACAAATTGACAAGAATAGCAGTACATTAATTATATAGACAGACAGAAGTGGTACTATTTAACAGAGAGATAGGAAAGACACTATATAATAGATAGAAATAGAACTCTATAAATTACATAGATCAATAAATAAATAAATAAGAAAGGCACTATATATTATATAGAAAAATTGAAAAGAACAGCCATATATTAATTAGATAGACAGACAGAAGAAGTATTGTTTAAAAGATATATAAGAAAGGCATTATATAATAGATAGGAATAGCACATTATAAATTACATAGATCAATAAATTAATATGAAAGGCACTATATAATAGAATTACACTCTATAGATTACATAGGTCAATAAATAAATAGGAACGGTACTATATATATTATATAGACAAGTAGGCAAGAATAGCAGTTTATTAATTAGATATTAAAGACAGATACACAGTATGAAAGTCACTATATAACAGAAATATATGAAAGCGCTGAAGATAGATAGGAAAAGCAGCTGTGATAAGAAGCTATATTGGCACCGACCCGACACAGACTGACACCAGAGGCACAGGCAAAATAAACAAAAAGTTTTATTTTTTTCTTCAGCCGTGGGACACAGTCCCAAAAACACACAAAAGTAAATGCAGGGCAGGGCAGTGTCAGTGTCAGCGTTGTCGTCCTCGTCGTCGTCGTCGTCGTCCTCCTCCTCCTCCTCCCAACTCTGCCGCCTTGAGTAGTGGCTGCAGGCTCCCTTTATAGCCCACCCGGAAGTGCTTCAGGTGGTGATTAACCTAAATTAGGCTGCACTTCCAGATGTGGCTGTGTTGCCGCCCACACGGTCCTGAGCCCCAACCAGGATGAGCTCTGGTGTTCCATAATACAGGCCCCGATGCAACCCAGTGGGACTGACACCAAGTTTTTTCGGGGGACGTAGCATGCATCCCACGGGTGCTCACTCGGATCCAGTGTTGAAGGGGCATCCCGGCCGGGCATGGGTCCCGCCCGTCCGCCACCCAGTATATAAACGATAGTCACTTTATGAAAGGCACTATATAATTAATATCACAACCCAAATGTGGTTAGTAGATGAATGGAGCAAAATTATTAGACTGTATTTTATGTCATATAAATACAAACAAACATCGGCATTTGGGTGGATTACGCCCTTTTATTCGATGTGTCTGCTGGTTGGCGGCTGAGCTTTGCACTTTGGGAATAAAAGCAGGAATCTGCTGTTTCGCGATGGTCTTCGCCGCCTTTCCCGACACGCTGTGTTGTAGCTTGGCCAGAGTTTAATGTTTGAGTCTTTTAGCGGCCTCTGCTGGCCATTATTGTGAATGCAGCGCTGAGCGCGGCTTAGAGAAGGATCTAGCTGTAGTTTACAATACTTATGGCATAGATCAGGTAATGCCCACAAAGTATGCCCAAAAAGTAAGTCAGAAAACGCCCTTTGACTCACATAACCCTCCTACAATACTAGTCTTAACCACAGTGTAACGGGGCCCTAAAGTTAATCACAGTTAGTCTAATGCGATGGGTGTTACGTGACTGACATTGAGGGCGGTTCGTGGTGTTGGGGTTACATGACTGACCTTTGACCTCACAGGTACTACAGTCTGCACTTACACTGAGTTGGCAGCTTACTCAGGGTGACATCGCGCTGTAAATTCAGCTGGCAGATCGGTGGTGGCAGGCCCGGCCTTAGGCATAGGCGAAGTAGGCGACCGCCTAGGGCCCCGGATCGACTCCTTGGTCTAATTTTCACGCATTTCACAGAGCTTCCAGGGGGCCCCCTGGACCCCCATAATACCTAAGACCGGGCCTGGTGGTGGGATGGCGGGACTCTTTCGACTAATCAGAATGAATGTTCTGCCTTTACCTCTTAACAAAACAATTTTTAAGTGTTAATCAAGCATATCTTTACTTTAAATATTATTTTTGGACTAAAACGTGGGGTTTACATTAAGAACAAGAAAATAGCGTTTACTGGACTGTTTATTTAGCTCAATGTAACGTAGGCGTGCATTAGGCGTATAAATTTTAACTTTTTGAACGGCTTCTTTTTATTTGGCACACAGCATATACTCAAATTTATATTTCATTGTTAAAGTCTGTCGGTGTAAAGACACATGGCCCGGTCGCTCGGGGGTATGGAATACCCGGCCAGTCGCTGCGGGCTATTCGGTCCCCGTGCAACCGGAGCAAACGCTCAGTTCGCATTGGCGGCAGTAAGTCAGACTCATTTCTTCAATGACTTGTTTAATCTCAGTCGCACAGCGATGTCACCTTTTTCCGCCAAGTCACAACATTTTTTTTCCAGAGATTCTACTTGAGCTTTGATTTCTGTAATCCACATAAATGGAGTCCTATCTGCCATATAAAGCCGTATAACTAAATCCGAGAGAAACTAGTAAGGACTAGAAGTGGAGCTGGACAGACGTGTTGGCTCATATGACTTTTTGATAAACCGTTTATTCACATTTATATAAATACAAAACTACAAACACAATAATAAAAACTAACCAATTTTCGAAAAGCACAACAGGACTTCTATTGCGGCTCACACAACTTACCTTATATTCCGTTCATTACGGTAACCGTCACATGTCTCGCGAGTCTTGGAGTCCTTTTTCCGGGTGAAAGTGCATTCTCTCTCTCTTCCGGTCTCCGTTGTTGAGGAGGTAGGTGGGAAGCTGTGTGTCTCTTTGCGAATGAATTTTATCCAAAGCAATCCTTTCTTGTAAAACACGTATTCTCTGTTTTTCTGAAGATATAACACTGCATATATTTCTCTTTCAGCTTCCTGCATTGCGGGATGAGGGCCAAGGTAAGAGATTTTTAATATTTTGCGTAAATTAAGCCTCGGCCACACGCGGCAATGACAGAAAATTAGAAAAATGTCTTTACAAAGGGATATATAATTGTGGTCCTTCGTTGTAATTCCATTTAGGTTAGTTTAAGTAGTGACAAGAATGTGTTTGATTTTATCGCCTTTTGTCCTGAGTCTAAACTATTTTCTTTTATTTTCAGTGGCGAAAGAAGCGCATGCGCAGGTATGTTGTCTGAAATGGTCGAATGGTTTCTTTCATTTTTGCGTTACTGTAACAAACTGTTCAGTCAGTCAGCGATTTTTTTCAAAGTAATAATCAGGATTTTGTTCAGTGTATAAACACACAGAGAAGAGTTGCTATAAAATACTTAAAAGGACGAGGTCAAAACTACAGGACTGGACATCTGTCGAAACATCTGCGTTTTAATGCCGTTAATTGTAATAATTCTCAATTAAAACATTGCAGTCGAGTGGCGGTTTATAGCCTTAAAATGATTTTTTTTTTTCTCGCCAACAACTGGATTCGTTTCTTTTTATGTACTAGAGTGTAAGAAAAGCAATTTGTAAGCAACGTTTTTGATCAGTGTAAACTGCTTTTAAAACAAGTGAGCAGCACGTGGGTGTTCTGATGGCATCTTAAGCGGCATCTGTCAGAGTGAATTCCGAAACGGTGGAGTTGGTGTCAGTCAGTTACTAGAGCTGGCGAAATGGGTACAGCTTTCTTTATTTTTGGTGCTTGCTGAGAAAAATTACGTTGACTTTTTGACCGCAGTGCTTATTCTTGGCAAATTTAACAGTGGCAGTTAACCCATTTAAGCGAGGCTTTTTTTAATTTTCCCCATTGCAGACAAGTATGCATTTTAATATTGATGCCCAGGCATTTGCAGTTTTATCTTGGTCAAATCGTAAAGATATTTGGGCCTCTCCCACCATGAGAATCATGAATTGGGCATCTGTCAACTGGAGTGAGAAACCATGCCCACCTTGCGTCAAGTTTACCTCTCCTGCTAGTACAGTACAGGGTTTTAGCTATTGTGTAGCACCATTATCAGCATATATAGCTGTGCGATTAGTACACTTGTAATGAGAACATGCCATTTAGCCCAACGAGCACCTAGGCCAGGGGTGTCAGAGTATGGGGGGGTCACTGCTGTGTCTGCACGCCTTCATTCTGCCCACTTTCTCCATTTGCAGCCAAGTACTACAGTAATGTTGATTAAACAAGTTTCTTGGTTTTGATTGATTTGCATTTTAATTGCTTATTTCTTGACCCAGCAAATACAATGCAAGGTAAAGTGAGCCAACAGATGACCAGATCAATTAGATTTCATTTGTACTTGTTTTTCATATAATTGTCTCAATATAATATCTGAAAATAAAATGGTGATTGTGTGGTTTTTTTTTTTTTTTGTGGTATTTTGGTGAAGAAAATCAGTTTTAGAAATGAAAGGTGTTGCAGAATTGGGACACTAAAATGAAACAAATAATCCATGTTAAAGGAATGCTTCACCCAAAATGATTTTACTTACCCCGTGTAGTTTGTAGTTGGCTCTGAGGCTAGAAATCTGTGCCGGCAATTGGAAAGTTGTTGGTTCAAATCCTATAGATGCCAGAAGTGACTGCTCTGCTGGGCCCTAGAATAAGGCCCATAGATAGATAGATATACTTTATTAATCCCAAGGGGAAATTCACAAATATAGGAGTGATCAATAAAAAAGAGAAAAATTAAAAGTAGAAAAATGAAGTCGTACACGGAGCTGCTGAAAAGGCTGCCACTCTCGGCGGCGCCCGAGTCATCACTCAATTGGTTTGTCCTGGGTTTGACATTAACCTGCATGCAGGTCCTCCGACTTCCAAGGAAAACCTGTGGGTTGGTAGCAGGATTAGCACTCCAGCCGCCGTAAACGAACCTCAGTGTTATTCCATTCAAACTGCGCACTGGTCCTAATTTGGGATCCTGAGACATTTCAGTGCAGTCTCGCAACCCGTGTGTCTGTCTCACTGTCTCTGTGGAAACCTTGCAAGTTGAAAATTTAGACTCCATTGGAACTGTGTGGTGACCAGTTCAGGACAATGGCAGATGATAAATCAAAAAATGTCTGGAGAAAATAAAAAATGCTATTTTGTTACATAATCCATATGTTATCCATGCATATGGTCAAAATGTCTTGTTTGCTTAAATGTTAACTTTCTTGAAAGCTTGGCTTTGAATGTCAACAGGAAAGACTCCTTCATTCCCTCAATGCAGAGCATTTGAAGATCCACTTCTGTTCCTCATTCATTGGTCCAAGAATCTGCTCAGGTCTTTCCTGTTGACATTCAGTGCAGTGTGTTCAGGTGGGAATTTTACAGTATTTATGCAAACCGTGCACACGTGACTGGACAGAGGATGTGGATTTTGATTTTTTTTTTTCTACATTTGTCATTGTCCCTAACAGATCACTGCAGGATTCCATTAACTCTTTTAGGGCTAATTTTTTTTTTGTTTCTTTTCTCCCAGGGCTGAATATTTTTCCAAAAACTAACATTTTTTAAAAAAGAACACAAAGCAATTGTTTAACATATCAAATCAACAAAAAATATTTACTTTTGACAAATGTTACTGTCTTGCATGTTGTTTGAGCCTGCATACTCTATGATTTCACATACATATCACATACATTTTACACAGCAAAGTCTGATCTCGCTCAAAGCAGCCAATTTCAGTCATTGCCACATTGCACTCCTTACAATACGTGTTGCTTTGGTGCCTATTTTTCAATTGTCTGTTGCTGCACTTTCTAACATATATTGTTAGTGTGTACTGTAGAGAGACAAGTCACCCATTTGCCATCATGCCATGCCACTGCCACCAAGTTTTCTGCCAGCATGAAAACCGTATTGTCACCTCTTTTCATCTTCTGAAACTTTATGTATGGCATTATAGCCTGGCTCACCCCATGGGATTTGCTTCTGTTTATTACAGAAGTGAATAAAACTTTGCAGCAGCACGTACCTAAGCCACCAGGGGACAAAACATGTTTGGACCAATGCTCCCTGAAGTTATATCACCAATTCTGTCCCATCTCTATTTGTAATGCCACAGCGCGCTTCATCTCGTCTTTCGTTGTGGGTTTCCACTTTGAAAAACGAGAATGCGATGCAAACGCAGCCCGCAATTCAAAAAAAATCTCTGCCTACCTGTTTGTCTCGTCTGACAGTAGCTGAAAAGCAGCATCAGGAGAGAGCAGCCTGAAGTACAGCAGCTGGTGATCTGTCGTGTCCAACAGCAAGCCATGCCGTCTTGTAAACTCCGGTAGCCAGATCGGCTCTCAACGGATCAATGTCTGTGTATTTATCCCATGCGAACCTTGCCGTAGATTCATCGGCTGCGCGAAGGCACGCAACTGGCAGCAGATCCGCTGGCGCGGCATCGGCTGGTGTCTGATCAGCTGATGCCTGCTTCTAACTCTCTTGCTCGATCTCCTGATCACTGCCAATAAAGTCCGATTCTGAAAAATCAAGAGTCCGACTCCGCGATAATGCGCAAATGCCTTTTCACATGTCGGTGCCATCTTGCCTGTTTACATTTCGCAACTCACGCAATGTTTATTTGCCGAGTCAACGAGTCTAGCATTCCTCCAAGCACAGAGGGAATGCCTGTGACGTGACAGTGAGATTTGTCGCCATTAACAGCTGATTGTCGCCCTCTGTCCCTGGATGTCGACTTTTGTCGACATTCGCCTTCAACCCCTCCTGTCGACAAAAGTCGACATCCGCCCTAAAAGAGTTAAGTTCAAATCTTCAATGTCATTTTCCCTTGAAACCATGAGATTAACAATTTTTTTTCCTGGCCATCACTACAAAGTACTTGGTGCATGTAATATAAAATATGTTTAGGGGGTTATTCCTTTAACAGCTAGATTAAATTGGTTAGTGAAAATGGAGTAAGATGATCATCTATTGGTTTGCTTTGTACCTTTGGTGATCAGTAAAGGGAAAAAAAATAGCAAGGTAACTCATTGTTAAGGCATAAGATAAGCAGTAAGTGATTACTAATTAAAGTGGCTGTAACAAAAACAGGATCAAAGATTGATACCCCTGACCTAGATTGTCCAAAATAGCATCAAATCGAGAATTGAAATCCCGTAAAGACCCACACTCCACCAGATTGCTTGGTCACTTATTCCATGTCTGGTTTTCTTTGCATGAAGGAAGCACTTGTAAAATCTTCCCTTAGTTGCCAGCAGTGGTTGCGTGTTATTGTTGCAGACTTTATTTTAAATTAACAGCCTGGATCTACTGCACTGTCTTTTATAACTTTAAACACTTCAGTCAGGTCACTTATTTGCCGTTAATCGAAACCGAAAAGGTTGAACTCCTTCAATAGTCCCTCGTAAGTCAAACCTCATAGTCCCATGATTACCCCAGTTGCTGTCCTGTAGACCAGGGGTGTCGAACTCCAGTCCTGGAGGGCCGCAGTGGCTGCAGGTTTTCATTCTAACCCTTTTCCTAATCAGTGACCAGTTTTCACTGCTAATTAACTTTTTTCCCTTCATTTTTAATAGCCCTGTTTTTAAAGAATTCAGTGCTCTGAATGATTTTCTTCATTAAATGACAGCCAATCAGAAATCAAATGTGAAACAAGTCAACAGTTGACCAACTAAATTGGGGCTTCAGACTCCAACTAATTTCATTCCAACCAGTTTCTTAATGAGAAGCCAATTCTTGCTGTTAAACTCGTTATTTAATTCTATGGCTTGTTGCTGCTCTCATTCTGGCACAGCAGACATTTCCATAACTGTTGATTTTCTGTTTTTTCTTAAGAACATTGTCAAAATCAACCTTAATGAGACCTTCACCTTTCTTTATTTTCAGATATTGTGTGATGGGCACAGGTGAGCTGGTCATGTGGCACCTTGTTTTGTGTGTGTCATTGTTTGGCAGCTAATTAAAGAAAAAGAAACAAGGGGCCTGAATCAAATTAATTAAAATTATGGCAAAAAGTTAATTAGCAGCAAAAACTAATGAAGATGGTTAGAATGAGAACAGGACTGGAGTTTGCCACCCCTGCTCTAGACTAGGGGTTGCCAACTCCGGTCCTGGAGGACCACCGAGGCTGCTGGTTTTCATTCTAACCCTCTTCTTAAGGAGTGACTTGAATTAACTTTTCTCTCGAACTCCTTTTAATTGACTTGCTCTTGAATACTCATGCCTTAATTAGCAGGCAAACAATAAGATACAATGTGCAAAAACAACTGGTGTCCATCACACAATATCTGAAAATAAAGGTGAAGGTCTCAGGAATGTCTATCTGCTCAGGTCTACAAAACATTTCATC